>NC_060119.1:437021547-437324577 GCF_021461395.2 Schistocerca americana | reverse complement strand
TTTCAATGCACAGCAATGCTTGATGTAACGTAAAGAGCAACGCCACTGGACAGTGGATGACTGGAAACGACCCATTTGGCATAATGAATCACGTTATACCCTATGGCGAACGCCTGGAGAACGTTACCTGTCGTCAGGTGTAGTGCCAGAAGACGTAATGTAACAGTATGGGGGTGTTTTCCGTGAGTAGGTTGTGTTCTTATTTTGCTTTAGAAAACGTTAAGTGAGAAAGGATACGAACGGGTTTTACAGTATTGTGCACTGCATAAAGTAGAGGAACAGTTTGGCGACGATGATTATTTTTATCAGCATTATAATGCACCCTTCTCAAAAAGCAGCATCTATTAGACAATGGTCAGTGAACAACGAAATTTCTGAAATAGACTGGCCTGCCCAAAGTCCCAATTAGAACACAATGCAACATCCTTGGGGTGAGTTGGATCGTCGACTTCGCAAGAGACCTCAGTGTCTAACCTCACTACCTTCGACTCTTGGGGAAGAATGGGTTGCCATTCATCTCTCGCTGAAGGTGTCTCCAGCAGAGTCCAAGCCGTCACAAAGGCGAATAGTGGACACAGCCTGTATTATTACCCGCTAATGCGTGTCCGGATAGTTACTGTCAGACAGTGTACTTATGCTACCATATCCACGATATCCTAGTGTCAAAATTTACTAAGCCACCAACATCAGGCCGATTTCAAATCATATTTTCACTGCCTCATCTGTATTTTCCCCTCAAGCATGCAAGCATGTAGTATTTCATGAAATTTTCTTGGAGCTTGCAATGAAGCAAACAAACTATATTGCCTGATCAGATGGGATAAGATCCACAAATGTATCAAGCGTACAGAAAACGTAGGAAATTTTTACAAAATACAAGATGATGTATAATTTTTTCAAGGTAGTATCACAACACACAACGGTAGCAGAGAATTACGAGAGCATATCATCAGAAATACCTACAAATATCCTCATTAGTTTGTACTCAATAATGGTAAGAAGATATTTTTAAGGAACCCTGTAGCAAATCCAGAACGGGGTGACCCCAAAAAATTAAACGTACTATCGCCTACTGGAAATAAAATTTGAAAAACCTTTACAGCATGAACTCGTGATTTAAGTGTAAAGTATGTACAATAGATATGTCCTAAGCTTCAAAAAGATTTTGGCAACTGTTCTCTGTCTTCCTTACGGAAATGAATACCTCTGCGTGAAGTGCAAGACGGTGTCGGGAGCTACATAACAAAGAACTGAAGGCATAAATTTTTCAGGTAAGTTCAGTGTGCAGAAAATGGGGAAAATGCTGAAGGAACTGTCTTTGACGTAAGTCAGGTTGTATGCACCGAACGCCTGGTGTCGCACGACATACAAACAAAAGTGGCAAGGCAAGTCGGATAGACACATGCTAATGCATTAGTATCTGCATAAGATAAACCAGTATCTGTGATGCTACTAATAAATGACTCAATAAAAATTAATATTTTGAATGATTTTACACTATAAAAATGTTCAGGAGCCATATTTTTAGTTCCTCCTCCGTGATGAAGGAAACAGTATCGGAAAGAACGCAATAGCTTTGGTGTCTTCAGAAAACATTGTCGTATTTCTTAGTTGAGAGTAATGAAAACTTTGTATGTAATCGTAAAATCCAACCATCAGCAACCCCTACAAGCTTCCTGAGTCGTGTGCCTTCTTAATTTGCGTCCCCATCTCGTGGTCTAGTGGTTAGCTTTGCTGCCCCTGGATGACGCGGTTCCGGGTTGGGTTACCGGCCGGGTCGAGGATTTCTCTGCTCTGCGACTGGGTGTTTGTGCTGTCCCCATCATTTCCTCACTATCAGGAAATAGCGAGACTGGAAAGTGAAAAGATTTGGACTTCGTACGGGCGCTGATAACGACACCGCTGAGCGGCGGACAAACCAAAATCCTCGTCATCATCCTTCATTTGCAAAAGGCTTGTAGATCGTAGACTTCCCCACGAAGATTCACACGCACGATGGCAAGGCCGAGGCAACATTTTCATGTAGCCTATACCAAGGAAGATCCTATCATAAATCCAGACAGTAAAATCAGAGCACAAATTTCTGACAGCTGATGAAATTACAAATCGAATGACCGCAATCTCGGTTCCATTACATGTATGTTAAGTAATTACGCGAACTTGATATGTGCGCGAAATTCTGAAACTACCAATTTGCTGTGGAGGATCTGGATTATCAGACAGTGGTGTAAGATACATTTTGTGATTTTATGAAAGACATTTATATGGCGGCGGCCGTCAGATAATTCTGTGCGTGGTGTACGAGGTCGTGGGGGGAAACGTTTATCTCTGCGACTTAGCGTTGGCGCCGCGTGGAGAGGGCTGTCCTAGAGCTAAAAATGTATTCGCCCACGCCTTACAGACGTAACAGGTGTGGTTGAGTGCAGTTACCCAGTAGGGTTGGCAACAAGGATTGGCAACAAGGACTGTGTTTTCAGCTGTGGTTCAAAATGGGTCTGAGCACTAAGGGACTTAACTTCTGAGGTCATCAGTCCCCTAGAATTTAAAACTGCTCAAACCTAACTAACCTAAGGACATCACACACATCCATGCCCGAGGCAGGATTCGAACCTGCGACCGTAGCGGACGCGCGGTTCAAGACTGTAGCGCCTAGAACCTCTCGGCCATCAGCTATGGTCGCTCACAAAAGTTACAAAACTGCTTGAGACATGCTCACCACCTCACTGACTCGGCTCACTAGAGCATCTTACTCTCTCGTTTCGTCTCTTTCACTGAATTCATTTCTCGTCAGTGAGTATACTGGCGCCGCAATCTGCCACTACGCTACATAACAGCGTGCTCTGATTTCCCATACCTTGGAGTCAGACTTTCAGAATCCAGGCTCGCTATAAATTCTATCGGTTGGTTTGCTGGTTGATTCGGGGAAGGGGACCAGACAGCAAGGTCATCGGTCCCATCGGATTAGGGAAGAATGGTGAAAGAAATGGGGAAGGAAGTCAGTCGTGCTCTTTCACAGGAAAGATCCTAGCATTTACCTGAAGCGATGCAGGGAAACCACGGGGAACCTAAATCAGGATGGCCGAACGTGATTTCGAACCGTCATCCTCCCGAAAGCAAATCCAGTATGGTAACCACTGTGCCACCTCGGAGACTGCGCACGCCTAGGGACAACGCTAGGATCTACCGCCCATTTACGTGCGGTTAATACATTGCTAAGTGCTACGGACTATGCAGCTATTTTCAACGAATCCCTAAAAATCCCATAGCTATTTAACAAGTCCCATTATCTCCCAGCACGGCTTTCTGCAGAGTGTGTCTGGCGTTTGACATTCAAAGATTGTCTTTCTTCTTTTTTTAACACAAGTTTGGTATTACTTGGTTTTCTGCCACCTTGTCGTTCTGTTTCAAACATGTTATGAGTTAAGCGTGGCAGGGGTGAAATACAGGGAGCGAAAGGCTATTTACAATTTGTACAGAAACCAGATGGCAGTTATAAGAGTCGAGGGACATGAAAGGGAAGCAGTGGTTGGGAAGCCAGTGAGGGTTGTAGCCTATCCCCGATGTTATTCACTCTGTATATTGAGCAATCAGTAAAGGAAACAAAAGAAAAATTCGGAGTAGGAATTAAAATCCATGGAGAAGAAATAAAAACTGTGAGGTTCACCGACGACATTGTAATTCTGTCAGAGACAGCAAAGGACCTGGAAGAGCAGTTGAATGGATTGGACTTGGAAGGAGGATAGAAGATGAACATCAACAAAAGCAAAACGAGGATAATGGAATAAATCGGGTAATGCTGCCGGAATTAGATTAGGAAATGAGACACTTAAAGTAGTAAAGGAGTTTTGCTGTTTGGGGAGCAAAATAACTGATGATGGTCGAAGTAGAGAGGATATAAAATGTAGACTGGCAATGGCAAGGAAAGCGTTTCTGAAGAAGAGAAAGTTGTTAACATTGAGTACAGTTTTATGTGTCAGGAAGTCGTTTCTGAAAGTATTTGTATGGAGTGTAGCCATATATGGAAGTGAAACATGGAGGATAAATAGTTTAGACAAGAAGAGAATAGAAGCTTTCAAAATGTGGTGCTACAGAAGAATGCTGGCGATTATATGGGTAGATCACATAACTAATGAGGAGGTTTTGAATAGAATTGGAGAGAAGAGAAATTTGTGGCACAACTTGACTAGAAGAAGGGATCGGTTGGTAGGACATGTTCTGAGGCATCAAGGGATCACCAATTTAGTATTGGAGGGCAGCGTGGAGGGTAAAAATCGTAGAGGGAGACCAAGAGATGAATACACTAAACAGATTCAGAAGGATGTAGGTTGCAGTAGGTACTGGGAAATGAAGAAGCTTGTACTGGATAGAGTAGCATGGAGAGCTGCATCAAACCAGTCTCTGGACTGAAGACCACAACAACAACATGAGCTGGAATAAGCGAACTTTTCTATCTTGTTAATCTTTTTTCTGTTTTAGCAGTTTGCCATTTGCGACCGGGATATTTACGTAAACAATCTGATATTATGGATTAGTGTATCCCAAAAAGGGAAACCTATCTCAACTTTAATTCGTAATCAAGCATACAGCGAAATCAAGCTACAATTATGTGTAACTGTCACACCTGTCACAATACTTAAATATGGCAAGTTTCGGCAGAAACACCTGCAGTAAAAGAAGGAGTGAGACACTGCCACAGTCATGGTACAGGAAAAAAACTCTGCAGGTAAGACATTACTTATCTGCGAGAATGGAGGGAAGTGACAGGTAGAGAAAGATTACAGGTAAGATTTACAGGCTTTCACATCTTTTCGATGGACAACATCACGCACATCCAACACAGTTTTGATATTAGTAGTAGCAGCTATCGCCTGCTCTCTGGAAGACGAATGAATGATCTTTTATTTTTATTTTGGCTCACATCCACTGGAAAACTGGTATTTAGGCCGGGTGCTGCTAGAGGACGAGAAGCCATGAATATCCTTCTGCTAAGAAAGTATCCCAACTCTAGAATGAACTACAGTCACTTGAACTGTATGGCAAAAAGAAAAATTTTGTCAGAAGTGGAATCACTGTTAATATTACCAGTTTCTTCCTCAAGCAATATTTGGCGAAGCTCTTATTGCTTAGTATTTAGAAATCAGATAAGGCCAATGATGTAAGATTCTTACGGAAGTCTCCATGTCCTACAAATAGTGACTGTTTGTAGCGGGTAGCTGTTCTTCAACACGATTTTCGAATTCTTTTTAAACAAAATATACATTTCTCTTTCTTTCTTGTTCTTTGCTACTCAAGTGAGAGACTGAACACCAGTCAAACAACACCCACCATCGTTAAAAATTTCAGAAAATTAGAAACAGAACTTGACGAGGAAAGAGTCATTTAGTTAGAAAAGGTTGTATTTGTACATATACTCAATTTTGTGTTGGTGATTTCAAGGGTTAAATCCATTACGTTTTATTTACATAGATTGTGAGTGCTTGCAATGACCAGGAGAATGTGCAAAAAAAGCACTAAATTAAAAATAAAACAAAAACTGTTAATTTTTTAATCAAAATCTTATTTATTCCCAACCTGAACAAATGTCCATGTGTTTGTGATCACTGAGGTGACAAACACTATTAGCAGTTTTTTCTGCCCCCCCCCCCTGCCCCCCCCCCTACCCCGATCTGCACACTGGCGCAGCAGTAGTTTCTCTTCTGACCTAAGTATTTCTGTCTTATTTGTCATGGATCATCGCACGTAGGCGACAGCTCTGGTGACGTCACCCACCACGAGGCGACAGTGGCTGAGTAACCACTCGACAAGCAGCTAAAATCTAGAAAGGACATTTCTGTGTACTTTCCACGTGCTTCTAGGCCTTGACTTTTTTTTTCAGTGTATAAGAACATTAGTAAGCAACATGCCTGAACTCTTTCTGAGCCCACTTTTACCAACAAATTACTAAAAAGTAGAGATATATGTGATCATAGGTGAAATCAACGCACAATAGGCAAAGAAAAGTCCTTTGGACAAAACTTTAGAGGGATATCTGCAACACAAAAAATAATAAAACCAGCATGAATTTAATTAACATAGTACCTTTCCATTAAATTTAATGTGACTTCCTTCAAAAATCTTCCAATAAAAAGTCATAGCATGACAGTCACCCATTCCAGTCTTAGGCGAATTTCACCTGGAGCATGTGGTTATAAAATGTCAAAGATCAAGAAAGAATTTCGAACTTAAAAAGTAATTGGCACTGCCTTGAAAAATTCAATTAAAATTACTTCATTCATAAACCTAGAAAGAAGGGAAAATACAATAAAATACACCACACACAAACACGAAAAAGACGACAGAAAAATTTCAGGGTGGATTTAAAATATCTCAACGTGTTAACTGTAAGAATTGTTTGAAGTAAACAGCATTGCAATAAAAGAAATTTAGGCCAGACTAAAACCAAAAAAAGGTGTGTCTGAATCGAACATGTAAGGAAGAAACTGTGAAAACAACAAATACACAGAGAACGGATACGTCGAGGTAAAATTGAATGTTATAAACATAAAACAATAACAGCAAGAATATTGAGAAGAATTAAAAATATTACAGACAATCTCAAGTTGCAGAAAACAAGATAACTTCAAAATAAGTAGCTCCTAAAACTACTACATATCCTCAAGAGTAAAGTAAACGGTTGTCAAACATCAAGTATTTATTCTGGAGCTGACAGAGAAATCGGCTTAAATAGTACTGAGAAATGCTTTCAGAATATTTAAACCAGCCACTAAGCTGACCTTCTTGAATCAGTACCTTATAATCCTAAAAGATTCGTGAAAAACTAGATAATGTGCTACCACTGTCGATGACATTAAGTATTCACAACACAAAAAGTAGAAAAGCAAGTGGAAAGGATTATGTAAGTGCTGAACATCTGAGATTATCTAAACCAGATATGAAAGATCTAAAATTAATGAATAGATATGGTAAACACCTTTGCCGAACAAGCTGGATTCAAGAAGTCAAGAAGATTTTCAGTATATCAGATTTATTTATTTTTTTACTGGCATCGCATCTGAATTTATAATTCTTCTTTTTTCTTTAACTAAAGTTGGCTTTCACTGTTATTCGATGTGACGATATACGTAACTCAGTCCCCAGCTTGGAAAGTGTTCCTTCTAGAGTTGTTGACTACAGGACTATGGTGTTAAATGAATCACCTTTGAGAATATCTGGTAAAGCGTCTGCCGCTAATAGCTTTTATAAGCTATTGCTTATTGGGGACCAATGGAAGTGTAACTTGAATCTTGTTGACTACTTAGTTATTTTCTTAACTGTCGTTCTAATGTTAGAAACTGTCTTTTTAGTGGAGATTTAACTGTATACAGTAGTGCTACATAACTAGGTAACAGCAAGGAAATCCTTACTCTTGAGGACTTGTTTATCCGCTATTGGAGTACCACAGGACCGGTCGAAATCATTCAGAGAAGGAATGTAACTGAATTTAATGACTTCTTAAAAATTTTGAAACTATAGTTGAGCTATTGAAATATATGACATTGCAGATGAGTGGGCACACCTGGTGTTTCACTGTGGCTGAAAGAAGCGATTGATAGAAGAGTGCAATTAATCAATGACATACAGGGAGGAAAAAGTGGAAACTATTCCAGGACGAGAATATGATGGACTCTGTGCAGTCCAGGAGCAGAAAGAATTCCGAAAGCGACATTATTGTAAATCATGGAAGATGTTGGGGAAAAGATTCCCAGTGGTAAATACTTAGAAATATTTACATAACAGAGATTACCGTCATTTTTTTCTTCTGTTTACCGTCTTTCTCTTAGTTTGTTTAAACTGGTAGACGTATGTACCGTCTATGCAACTAAATGAAGGCAGTTTGTTTATTGCCATAAGCGAAACGCGTATATGGAAACATTTTTTTATCTCTATGTTTACTTTCCAGTTTTTAATGTTTATTTGTGTAACTGAATCTGAAAGGAATGTGCTTTGAAGACCATTTTTTTTGCGCTTGGACGGCTGAAATGATACCGGGAGGAAGTGTACGACTAGGTGATGTAATAAACCTCCCAAACCCACCCACAAATTGGCCACTTTAGGACTGAACCAAAGTAGTCCTCTTCAGTCCGTCACATTATTGTGCAGCCATGCCATCTGGATTGAAGAACTTGTAACTCTTTGAGAGCATTTCCCGTGAAGATCATGATTACTAAAAAAAACTTAGATTTATTGTGATGCTAAAATCGCAGTACTTCCCGTCGTTCCTGTCAACGTTAAAAATCCAGTTTATTACAGTCGCAGCAGTCAGAGCTGGAACTCTGTAATAAATACAAAGTTAGTTCCGAGATTTCACGAGGGCGCAGCTGCCCCTCTCTTGATCCCCCATTTTCGGACTCCTAGGTAGTCAAAGAATAATTATGAAAATTCCCGATAGGATGCGCATGGTGCCTCTAAACTTCTAACGCTTGTAATTACAAGCTTTGAGATACCTAATGTCGTACAAATCTTTTCCCTCAACTGTCACAATTTTTTTTTATAAGGTTCTATGGGACCAAACTGCTGAGGTCATATGTCCCTACGCTTACACACTGCTTAATCTAAGTTAAACTAACTTACGCTAAGGACAACACATAAATCCATGCCCGAGGGAGGACTCGAAACTCCGACGAGGGAAGCCGCGCGTACCGTGGCAAGGCGCCCTTGACCAAGCGGCGTCATAAGTTCCTATCAGTTGTAATAACGTCGCAGAAACATATTGTCTGGCCTCTTGCACCATCTTTCTTTATTTAATCCACACTTTAAATCGTCTGGTTAAGCTTTTGCAGCTTCTTTGCAGTCTATTCGTCTCTCAGAAGACACAATTCAACTATCCCATTTTTGCAGATTCATACGTCTCGAGGCTTCATTACATTCATAGTTAACATCCAAGTACCGTCACAGAGCCTCTGCTCTTTCCCTCTCTGATTAGCCTCTTTCTTTTACACAAGTCCACCTAATGGAAATCAGTATTCCTACTCAATGGCCTAGATCGCTAACGCGTGGAAGGGCTTGGCCTAAAAGGGAATAAGATCTGGTAATGGAATAAACGATGATCTGCTACATAGATACTATCACTGTATTTATCATGCACTCGTTACATTTTTTAGCGTTGAAGAGTTATACGAGGACTGATGACCGTAGATGTTAAGTCCCATAGTGCTCGGAGCCATTTGAAGTTATACGAGAAAACACGACAACAACCATGATTCGCGAAGGTCAAGAACCGTGGCGAGTGAATAAATTAATTCTTTTGTTATATATATTGGCAGAGATAATCCTTTTCGGAATTTAATTATTTACGTTTTCTTCCCATTCTCTACACATGTTTCAACGAAGCTGCAGTCTGTTCGGTGCGTGTTTTTTATTTAATGGTCTTTCATTAGAAGTACAATGTTTGTCAGGCAAAGTCTGATGACTGTTCTTATACATTTTTAATTTACAGCGTGTCAGCTGCAAAAGTTCTTCTGTGGCTGTTTAAGTGGAGAATGAGTTGTTTAAAGTCTCCAATTTCTTCCTTTCGTATTTGACTTTAGTTTTGTGCGCATATTAGTTCTGACAGGACTATCGCTGAGTCGGTGATCTCCTAAATTATAAATACTGTCCAGCAATGACAGGATTCGTACAAGGGTATGGTTATCGTAGTGACATAAAGTTCGCATTCATCAAATTAGACAAAAAATACAGTAGCACAGCTTTAGAATCAGCATCGAAAGGATGTCTTCGAAACCGACCATTATTCTGCTCTTGGAAGCGGCGAAAACGCCTCTCCATATTCGCCGTCAATTTCTGACGAATAACATTACATCTCGGAGAATTTAAACCTTGAAGTCTCCAATTGTTGCAGAATGAGCTGATCTACAGAAGCTTCTTCAGAACAGCTGCCGTTTCTCTACTGAAATAAAAAGTTAAACACCCTATACTCACAACATATTCACGACAATCTTGGGGACGCAATGATCAAAATGTGACAGAAATGTTCAGTGACGGGTCAAAAGCAACCTTACAGCAATATGCCTTCTTCTGTCATCTTCTTCAAGAGTAACGGTCATACTCCCTCCTTCACAACACTTTATTTTTTACCTTCTAGGCAGTGGCCAACACACAAGCTGTCCACTTCGTCAAGACATTTACACTGAAGAAGATCCTGATCGTACTTGACCCTTTGCGAATGCTATAGCGTCTCAAGACCCCAGAAATATGGACAGTAACTTTCATCCTATGAACATAATGCACAAGGTGGTTGCGTTACAGCGGCATGGAACTGCGGTAACTGGACACTATCGCACCAAAACCCCTAACAGAACGAGAACGTGAATATCCGAGAAAAAGACGTAGTGCACTGCCTGACACTTCACCCCGATACCAGTGGATTCCTACAGTTAAGGTGAGGCTTTAAAAAGAGCTGAAATAAAATTAAGAGGAAGAGAGAGGCCGCTAGTACTACAGCATGCAATATGCTCTCCCCTAAATCGTTGTTTGGTGATCGCACGTGGAGTACGCGGTGCCTAACGTCCACAATAAGGATGAACATTCAACGACGAAACTTTCCTTGTCATCTCCAAAAGATAATGACTTCCCAACTCGTTCTTACATAAAGAGATGGTTTTAATCACTAAATGCTTTCGTATGAGTAACATCGTAAGTGAGAAGTCGCTATGTGTAAGCCACGGCACCATTGAATTAGTGGACTGTTCTGTCTGGCGCCACTGGGTCGGGTGTAGTGTCGACTATCCCTCATGCGGCCCCATTGCCAATATCGATGAGGAATAGTTGGTATCTGTGGGTTGTGGCCTTAGAAGGTCTTTGCTTGGCGATATATATACGGGGTTCGCTGTTCCGAGAGCGAGGCACGAAGCTTGGCGACTGGCGGTAGCGTCGCGATGAAATGTGGTCACGAGGTCCGACCGGCCGAAGCCACGAGCTGCTCAAGGAGGGCCTGCGCAGAGCGAAGATACCGGTGTACTTCACCGGGGTCAGCATCGGCTCAAAGCAGCAGGCCGACATCCCGTCAGTTGGTTGACAACATTCGTCTCGCACGACCGCTCGTGCCCTGGCTGCTCTCTTCTACCTGTCTTTCTTCGGCACCACTCAGCAACCGCTGCGACGCACCGTGGATCCATGGAACTGATTTCTGATAAAAAGGAGTAACGTTCTGCAATCCTCGTGGTCATTTGTTTCATTGTTTGCCTGCCCTCCTTATTATTTTCGGGTTTGTACCCGATCCTCAGAGTTTTACTCGGCCGGCTCTTTGGTCGTAAATATAGGCAGCAGTACTGTACTAAGACACTAGTTGTCGTACGAAAATTTGTTCTGATATTATATTGCCTTTTCTTACTGGTTTGTACCCGATCATTAATGTTCTAATTAGTCAGCTCTTTGTCGTAAACACAGCCGGAACAATTGTACTAAGGCACAGATTGCCGTTAAATAAAAGAGGGACCTTGTGGTTAGATTTAGCTGTTGACCGGTTCAGTTCTTTGATTGTAATTGCACTTCCCAGTTGTTAGTTATAATCTGAAGAACCTGTTGTACTAAGCTGTTAGTTTCTGTGTCTGAAAGACCGGACCATTATTGGTGTATTTTAGCTAGATCTTGTGGTTCCGCCGAGTGAGTTCTGTTGTAATAAGAGTTCACAAATAATGTTTTAAGACGTTCCTTCAGAGCAGTCTTAATAACTGACAATCAATTTAACTTTAGTAAAAATAAAACTGTCAGAAGGGACGACGGGTTGGTTGCCGATTGAAATTAAGAGGTTCATCACCCGTGGAATCATTGTCATATTGTTTGTTGTTTTGCAATACAGCGCTTCAGATCTTTTGCAAAGATTCAAAGCTGTTTCAACTTAAGATTTAAGGTCAAAAGAATTTTGCATATTTGTTCATTTTGTTAAAGAAAATTTTATGGTTAAATGTTTCGATTATCTGTAAAACACAGTTTATATATTGTTAAATAAACAGGTTGTGTGAAAAAAAAAGTTATATTTGTGGGTCCTCCCTTCCACGTTTTCCTTAATTCCAATACGTACCACGTATCAATGTGTAACTGACTACAGAGTTAAAATTTCATATTCCTCCTAGCATCACCACTATCTCCGCATCATAAAATACAAGTTCACTGGTTGTAACCTGAACATATAAGTGAGTGTGTTTCTACAAAGGGCTTATGTAGAAGATGACCTGTAATACTTTCACTTTTTTTTTAATCCTCAGACGCAACTTTGTATTCTCTAGATACCAACACAAATTGTTCTTTAAGCGGTCAGTAGTCGAATTCCGCGCCATCCAAAGTTCAAGCTGGTGTGAAACACATTCACAAATGGTATTAGCCGGTTGATAGCCGATTCGCGACTTCAGCCTGCAAACCCTATAAACGTTGCCACGTCCATTGTAAGCAATATGCAGGAGGTCCCAGTTGTATCCAAACCGAAACCAAAGTCCACAGCGATATAACAAACACAGCGCTATAACGGCATAAAGTCGGGTGCTTCATGTAAGTATGGGAACTGCCTTCCGGACGCGGTGATCATGTATTTAAAACGGCCGAGAACCAAATGCTATGCCCTCCTGAGCAGCGCCTTCAGCGGTTCCTGCTGTCACGGGCCTCAGTGACTGATCGATTCCACCTCCATATGTACACCAGATTCCAAAGATGAGGAACTAATTATCTGCACAATGGTTACGCCTTCCGAATAAGGCGGATAAACAATTCCAGGTGCTCCCCAACCGCTAATCTCATTCTATTTCAGCAGCAAGTGAGTGCGGTCATGCGTGTGTGAGGTTTGCGTGAGTGTTTGTGTGAGTATGTTGTCTATTTCCGACGAAAATCATCTTGGCCGAAAGCTCACTTTCTGACAGTCTTTTTGTTGTTTGTATCTGCGACTTAGCATCTCCACGATACGGTAAGTAGCAACTACCATTTTTATAATATTGTTAATACTTTATTCCTGTTTATTTTAAAATCCTGTAAAACATCCAAGTGATTTGAACTATATAATGGTTAAATATTTGCAGATTAGATCGCTCGTAAAATTAAACAATAAATAATCACTGGGATAAGAACCGCCCCAATCCATTGGTGTTCTTTCTTTGACATATAAGTCAATGAGGAAATTGTACGTTATAAGTAGGAAGGAAAAGTGACTCAATAAAATCAGCAGAAACAGTGAAGAATCAAAATCACTGTAACTAAACGCCGCATTGAGAAATTCACAATAAGTGAGAGAAAGACGTTTAGGATTTCTCCATAACTCAGAGAATGACCTCAAACTATGGTCAAGAATGAATTGTTGGATGGAGCTTTTGCAATTCGACCTTCCATTCAGCCGGCGCCATTATTTGAAAAACAGCCAGAGGATTATCTGCCGATGTCCCGAGATTCATTACTAATAAATCTCTGAGCATACTGGAAGCGCACTGATAAACAGACTTACAATAAAGCTTCGATATACTCGTAGTGATTAAACTGAAAATCCAGCATAAAAATATTATATAGTGAGAGGATCACGTAGTATATTTTATTATTTATTTAACCTGATCTTATTAGGGCTCTCTGGCGCCATGAGATTTCCTGAGAAAGGCCTTGCAGGATAATATCGTTGTAATTAATAAATGCAAGGATAAATGTTTGTACAAGTTTCTTTTTCAGCTCAAGAGGGAATAACTTTTTACATTTTTGTAGAGCACGGAGAGATGCTGATGCCTTCTCGCACATTAGAGTTACGTGCTAAGTCCAGTTTATGTTTACCTGTTTCATTGCTCCTAGACTCTTCTCTGAAGGAAAGAAGTTGGTATTTCTCCTATTTAGCGTTAAAGAGCATAGAGAATCTGGATAATTCGTGATAATGAGCCTAGAATGAGCAAACTGTACCGCTTGGTTTTTGGATTGGTTGAACATTCACCATATATCTTCAGCCATGTTGACAGTATAAACAGGTCAGTATTCATATTTCCGATAGCTGTCTGTAGGTTTGTTGGTTTTGCAGTTACACACAGCTGGAGGTCATCAGTGTATATGTGGTATTTGCCGTAGGACAAAATTGAAGACACCTCTGTTCGATGAACCCTCTGCCAGGCACTTAAATGTGATTTGCATAGTATCGATGTAGATGTTATGTATATAAAGTATATTCATGAGAAAGGGGCATTCAAGGCTTTGTTAGCAACTTGGTATCTATTATATTTAACCTGTATTATACCTAGCCTTTTAAGAAGAGTTCTTATTTGATTTTTGACAGATTCTCACTAACCAGCCAAGCCTGACATATTGCATTTCATTTTCTACAGCCTTCTTTTATTTCGAATCATTCTTAAGACAACAAGCCATCTTTTAAAAATTTTGCTGTACCTTTCATATTACTGTCGTTTCAGTTCTTAATTTAGTTTTCTTTTAGTCATCAGACTTCTGACTGCAGCCACGAATTCCTATCCTGTGCTAACCTCTTCATCTCAGAGTAGAACTTGCAACATACGTCCTCAGTTATTTTCTGGATGTATTCCAATCTCTCTCTGTCTTCCTCTACAGTTTTTGCCCTCTACAGCTTCCTCTAGTACCATGGAAGCCATTCCCTCATGTCTTAACAGATGTCCTATCATCCTGTCCCTTTTCCTTATCAGTGTTTATGGCGTGTTTCTTTCCCCTCAGATTCTGCGTAGAACCTCATCATTTCTTGTCTTATGAGACCACATAATTTTCAACAATCGTCTGTAGCACCACATCTCAAATGCTTCGATTATCTTCTGTTCCAGTTCTCCTACAGTCCATGTTTCACTACCACACAATGCTGTATTCCAGACGTATATCCTCAGAAATTTCTTCCTCAAATTAAGGCCAATATTTGATATTAGTAGACTCCTCTTGGCCAAGAATGAGCTTTTTGCCACTGCTAGTCTGCTTTTGATATCCTCCTTGCTCCGTCCGTCATTAGTTATTTTACTGCCTAGGTAGCAGAATTCCTTAACTTCACCTACTTCGTGACCATGAATCCTAATGTTAAGTTTCTCGCTGTCCTCATTTCTACTACTTCTCATTACCTTCGTCTACTGTCGATTTACTTTCAGTCCATACTCTGTACTCATTAGACTGTTCATTCCGTTCAGCAGATCCTGTAACTCTTCTTCCTTTTCACTCAAGATAGCAATGTCATCAGCGAATCGTATCACTGACATTCTTTCACCTTGAATTTTAATTCCACTCCAGCACCGTTCTTTCATTTTCATCATTGCTTCCTCAATGTACAGACTGAACAGGAGGGCCGAAAGGCTACATCCTTGTCTTACACCCTTTTTAATACGAGCACTTCTTTCTTGGTCGTCCACTCTTATTATTCCCTGTTGGCTGTTGTACATATTGCATACAACCTGTGTCTCCTTACAGCTTACCCATACTTTTTTCAGAATTTCGAACACCTTGCAACATTTTACATTGTCGAACGCTTTTTCCAGGTCGACAAATCCTATGAACGTGTCTTGGTTTTTCTTTAGTCTTGCTTCCATTATTAACCGCAACGTCAGAGCTGCCTCTCGCGTGCCTTTACCTTTCCTCAAGCCAAACTGATCGTCATCAAGTGCATCCTCAATTTTCTTTTCCGTTCTTCTGTATATTATTATTGTAAGCAACTTGGATGCATGAGCTGTTTTCTGATTGTGCGTTAATTCTCGCACTTGTCAGCTCTTTCCGTCTTCGGAATTGTGTGGATGATGCTTTTCCGAAAGTCAGACAATATGTCACCAGAGTCATACATTATCCACACCAACGTGAAGAGTCGTTTTGTAGCCACGTCTCCCAATGATTTTAGAAATTCTGATGGAATGTTATCTATCCCTTCTGCCTTATTTAATCTTAAGCCCTCCAAAGCTCTCTCAAATTCTAATACTGGATCCCCTATCTCTTTTAAATCGAGTCTTGTTTCTTCTTCTACCACATCAAACAAATCTTCCCCCATCATGGAGGCTTTCAGTGTATTCTTTCCACCTATCCTCTCTCTCCTCTTCATTTATCAGTGGAATTCCCATTGCACTCTTAATATTATCAACCTTGCTTTTAATGACACCGAAGAATGTTTTGACTTTCTTGTTTGCTCACTCTGTCCTTCCGACAATCATTTCTTTTTCGATTTCTTCGTATTTTTCCGGCAGCCATTTCGTCTTAGCTTCCATGCACTTCTTATTTATTTCATTCGTCAGCTGAGTTTCCCGGATCAATTTTGTACTTCCTCCTTTCATCGATTAGTTGAAGTATTTCTTCTGTTATCCATGATTTCTTCGCAGTTACCTTCTTTTTACCTATATTTTCTTTCCCAACTTCTGTGATGGCCCTTTTTAGAGATGTCCATTCCTCTTCAACTGTACTGCCTAGTTCGCTATTCCTTGTTGCTGTATCTACAGCCCGTATCACCCGGCCTTTCCTAGTATACCTCCTTCTCTTGTGATTCTTGAACAGAGTATTCGCTATTACAAGCTGAAACGTGCTACAGAACTCATATTCTCCTGTAACCTTTTCTTATACTCCTTCCACTACAACTGCATTCCAGTCCCCATGACTATTACATTTTCATGCTATATTACCGTTTCAATATCCTCATACACTTTCTCTATCTCTTCATCGTCAGCTTGTGTCGTCGGCATTATACCTGAACTATCGTTGTCGGTGTTGGTTTGCTGTCGATTCTGATAAGAACAGTAACACACTCTGTGCCCTTCCTTCCTATTCATGACGAATCCTACTCCCTTTATACCATTTTCTGCTGCTGTTGATATTACCCTATACTCATCTGACCAGAAATCCTTGTCATCTTTCCACTTCACTTCACTGTCAACTACTATATCTACACTCCTGGAAATTGAAATAAGAACACCGTGAATTCATTGTCCCAGGAAGGGGAAACTTTATTGACACATTCCTGGGGTCAGATACATCACACGATCACACTGACAGAACCACAGGCACATAGACACAGGCAACAGAGTATGCACAATGTCGGCACTAGTACAGTGTATATCCACCTTTCGCAGCAATGCAGGCTGCTATTCTCCCATGGAGACGATCGTAGAGATGCTGGATGTAGTCCTGTGGAACGGCTTGCCATGCCATTTCCACCTGGCGCCTCAGTTGGACCAGCGTTCGTGCTGGACGTGCAGACCGCGTGAGACGACGCTTCATCCAGTCCCAAACATGCTCAATGGGGGACAGATCCGGAGATCTTGCTGGCCAGGGTAGTTGACTTACACCTTCTAGAGCACGTTGGGTGGCACGGGATACATGCGGACGTGCATTGTCCTGTTGGAACAGCAAGTTCCCTTGCCGGTCTAGGAATGGTAGAACGATGGGTTCTATGACGGTTTGGATGTACCGTGCACTATTCAGTGTCCCCTCGACGATCACCAGTGGTGTACGGCCAGTGTAGGAGATCGCTCCCCACACCATGATGCCGGGTGTTGGCCCTGTGTGCCTCGGTCGTATGCAGTCCTGATTGTGGCGCTCACCTGCACGGCGCCAAACACGCATACGACCATCATTGGCACCAAGGCAGAAGCGACTCTCATCGCTGAAGACGACACGTCTCCATTCGTCCCTCCATTCACGCCTGTCGCGACACCACTGGAGGCGGGCTGCACGATGTTGGGGCGTGAGCGGAAGACGGCCTAACGGTGTGCGAGACCGTAGCCCAGCTTCATGCAGACGGTTGCGAATGGTCCTCGCCGATACCCCAGGAGCAACCGTGTCCCTAATTTGCTGGGAAGTGGCGGTGCGGTTCCCTACGGCACTGCGTAGGATCCTACGGTTTTGGCGTGCATCCGTGCGTCGCTGCGGTCCGGTCCCAGGTCGACGGGCACGTGCACCTTCCGCCGACCACTGGCGACAACATCGATGTACTGTGGAGACCTCACGCCCCACGTGTTGAGCAATTTGGCGGTACGTCCACCCGGCCTCCCGCATGCCCACTATACGCCCTCGCTCAAAGTCCGTCAACTGCACATACGGTTCACGTCCACGCTGTCGCGGCATGCTACCAGTGTTAAAGACTGCGATGGAGCTCCGTATGCCACGGCAAACTGGCTGACACTGACGGCGGCGGTGCACAAATGTTGCGCAGCTAGCGCCATTCGACGGCCAACACCGCGGTTCCTGGTGTGTCCGCTGTGCCGTGCGTGTGATCATTGCTTGTACAGCCCTCTCGCAGTGTCCGGAGCAAGTATGGTGGGTCTGACACACCGGTGTCAATGTGTTCTTTTTTCCATTTCCAGGAGTGTAGATTGAGCTTTTGCATTTCCCTTTTAAGAATTTCTAGCTTCCCTACCACGTTCATGGTTCTGTCCTTCCACGAACGTTATCCTGTCGTTGATTATTCAATCTTTTTCTCATCCTGGAGATCCGAATCTGGAACTATTCCACAATCTTTTGCCAATGGAGAGATCATCATGACAGGCCCCATGTCCGGTGGATGCAAGTTACCTGTCTTTAACGCAGTGGTTTCCATTTCCTTCTGCATCCTCATGCCGTTGATCACCGCTGATTCTTCCGCCTTTACGGGTAGTTTCCCACCCCAGGGATACGAGAGTGCCCTGAACCTCTGTCCGCTCCTCCGCCCTCGTTGACACCACGGTTGGCAGAGTGAGGGGTGACTTCTTATGCAGAAAGTCTTCGGCCGTCAACGCTGATTATCAATCAAAATTTAAGCAGGGGCGGGGTTCGAACCCGTGACTGAAGACGTTTTGATTATGAATCAAAGACGCTATAAATTTAATAATTCTTCTTTTTAAGTACTCGTTCTGAAGGTAAATAATCGTAATGGCATATGCTAAAAATACAAAGAACATCACCAAGTTTAGAAACTGCCACGTGTGTCATTGGTCTGCGTTTTGTCACAGTGAACTGCCCTTACCTCATACAGTAGTAAGTAATTTATTTTTTACTCATCACGTCAAGACGAAGCAAATGTGTACTGACCAACGGATTGTAAACGGAGAGTATTTGTGCAAGTATACATGACAAAGTACTGTGGAACATACAAATAAGATAAATCATCATCCCACTGCATAACAAAAACTAAATTTACTAAATGAAATAGAAATATTACGATTTTTAAAGCTGTTAAACAGACGATAGGTCAAGAATCGAAACAGATATGTCAGTTCTAGATTAGTTACTCTGTTGCTGTTAACTATATCACTTTCTTTCCAGAGAACCAATAATGTAAATCCATATATCAGTTTTTTCTATCTTCGTAGGTAGGTACACGTTCAGATTCATTTGCTACAGAGAGCATTATGTGACATGTACGAGAATTGCAGGTGAAATAAATATTTTAATATGCTCCATGTATAACCACAATTTTATAACAAAAGTTAATTGCAAACTGCGGATGGTGGGATTGATTGTACAGACTTAAAAAGACGGAGGACTCTACTTTTTGGGCCTGCAGCGTAGTGAAACTTGCGTAGAGGTGAAGGAAGATAAGCGATCATCTTGTAGAAATGCCAGTCGTGACCGGCTCACCACAACAATATGAGTGCCACCCGGCATTGGCAAAGAGACTTTTGTCGTCCGCTATTTTGCGCAGGCGAGGCACGTCATTTCTGGGAGCCCTGTGACGTCACAGGATGGTTCCTCGTGTGTGGCATATATAGCCGGGCGGCCGCTGGAGATGGGCGACAGTCGCGTCGGCTGACCCACGGCCCAGCGCGTGGACGCGCCATGGCGAGCGCGTGGTTCTCCCTAATGCTGCTGCTGGCGGTCGGCGGGCGAGATTCCGTCGTGGCACACGAAGTGCAGGCCCACGTGCTTGCAGAAAAATTACACGCACAGCCCGTCGGTGAGTATACTTTTTAATGCTTCACTTATAGTTAAGAAATACAGCGGAATTCCGAAGAATCTCTGGAGTCGTTTCACAAAAACTACGCTATAGAAATTACGTCTTAAATACTTATTTCACCCTCTGTATGTTTTCTTCCATATACACAGCGTTACCATCTGCAGTTGCTGCGTATGATATTTAGTTTAGGTTGTCAAATCCTTTGATACCGAAGCCGCCTCTTCCTTCACACTATATATTTCCTCTTTTTATTTGTTTCTAGCCGCTATTACTATCGTTACAATGCAGATATTTCTTGAGCGCTGAATTACATTTTACTTGAACTGATACTTTTGAAGTGGCTATGCCACTTTGCGTACGGTCGTGAACCCACGGTCACCCTCATCTTCTTACAGAGATCTTTGCTCGATTAGTTTTATGTTTGCAGCGCACTGAAAATAAGGTAAAACAGTGGAACTGTCTACGGCAAGCGCTGTGAATGTTGTTTCTTTTCGCTCATGATACGTGCTGTTGACAACAGTAGTACCCAGCTTACTCTCCGCCTTCAAGCTTGCGTTGAGTACTGCTCGGGTCTATCTCGGATTTCTGGCAGTGTTAGTGGCGCGTTATACGGGAAGATTTACTAATGAAGCGTTGGTTGATATGCACCTCGTGTTTGGGTTCACTGAATTCAATGGAAGACCGGAAGGAAGGAGGAAAGGAAGACTAGAATTTAACGTCTCGTAGACACCGAGGATGTTAGAAACGGCCTTGGAAGACAGGCGCAACGGCACAATGTTGAGCTGCTCCAGCACAGACAGCAACCACATTGCTTACAATGTTTCGTCTGAGCATTTTACCGTTACTATGTGTTGAGTGATATACTTTCTGGTTATTGTTTCTTACAGGCTTTTTCGCTGTTGTGGAGGTATTTTCACAGAAGCAATGGTGACTGCAGTAACATACCGAATGAATCATAACTGCATTATTACTTTGTACAGAGGCCCGCATCTCGTGGTCGTGCGGTAGCGTTCTCGCTTCCCACGCCCGGGTTCCCGGGTTCGATTCCCGGCGGGGTCAGGGATTTTCTCTGCCTCGTGATGGCTGGGTGTTGTGTGCTGTCCTTAGGTTAGTTAGGTTTAAGTAGTTCTAAGTTCTAGGGGACTTATGACCACAGCAGTTGAGTCCCATAGTGCTCAGAGCCATTTGAACCATTTTTTTTGTAAAGAGGTGTCGGATATCGTGGGTTCCTCATAACAAAATACTCAGTCAAAGAAACACTAACACACTGAGGTGACAAAAGTCATGTTCTACCTCCTTGTATTGTGTTGGGCCTCCTTTTACAGGGTGTAGTGTAGCAACTTGTCGTGGCATGGGCTCAATAAGTCGTTGAAAGTTCCCTGCAGAAATACTGAACCACGCTGCCCCTATAGCCATTGCGTCTTAGCTTCCTTGCACTTTCTATTTATTTCATTCCTCGGCGACTTCTATTTCTGTATTCCTGAATTACTCCGAACATTTTAGTACTTCCTTCTGTAATCGATCAAATTCTCTGTTACCCGTGGTTTCTTCGCAGTTACCTTCTTTGTACAATGTTTTTCTTTCCAACTTCTATGACGGCCCATTTTAGAGATTGAGGCGTAGCGCCGTATAACGATCCTGCCTTGGAGGCGGTTAAGTGGGAGATGTGTCTCAGAGCTGGATAGTGACATATGGTGACGCGAGACTGGACGCGCACGTAGTTTATGTATCAGCCGATAGAGGACAATATTAAATAGGTGGACTGTGATTTTAGTTTCAATTGTGCCCACTAGTGTGCACTAAAGTAATAGAATGTTTTTCATAATCTGTTTCTAGTATTTTCGTAAAGTGTTATTACGTCTTTTTGTGTATGTTAAGTGTTATAAAGGTGTTTTAGCAGTATGAATGTTGCGTGAGTGTGGTTTAAGGTTAATATGAAGATAATTCATTAACGAGTTATGTAGCAAGAGTTAGTGTGGGAACATTTCGAAGGAGTGTGGATATGAACAAAGAGGATTTTTGTAGAATAGATTTGTAAAGTACGTTTATGGTAAAGGGAAAGTTAATTCATGTATAAATAACAATAGTAAATAACTTCATGCATAAACTTCAGCATATTTGATAATTACGTCGGTAAAAAGTGCAGTCGTTAGGTTTACTATTTTGCGATTGGTTGTTGATGAAAAGCGCGGTTTGACGCGGGAGATTGTTGTTTTGCTATTGGCTGTTGAGTAAACTGGCCAATGGTAAAGCAATATTCTTCGTGCGCCTTTCTCTGCTGGTACAGAAGACTTAGAGTATTCTAGAGAAGTGTGGAAACCTAGCCATGAAACAGTTCGGACGTGTGTAGTAGTAGTTCCGATGGAAATGATAAGTTGCCGGATCTAGCATTGTTTCTTACATCAAAAGTGTTGTAAAGTGACGGCATAATTATTGCGATGGGTGTGTAGAAATTTCGGAATTTTTTGTGACGAGAAAAGACATATATTCCCCGTGGCGTATTGAGCAGGTCGGTGGCTAAAAACTGTGACTGCATTTGGTACCGACAGACTTAATATTTGGCGAGCATTCTAAATAAAAAACAATCAGTATTTTTGTAGCTATTACGTTTTCGGGAAATGCAACTCCATAAACTTGCTAACGTGAGTGAAAGGGATTGTGAGTGACTGTGTTAAGACTAGCACAGGCTTGGCAGTGATACTTGTTCACCTAAGTTTCAGAATATATTAATTGAGGACAAAATTTCCAACCTTTCTTTTGTGTGAAAACGTAGATTAGTGACTTAAATTGCAGCTTGGTTCACGTCGAAGTACGTAGGTTTCACTCGGCTTTCCTACTGATGATCTGCTGAGACAATGTTCACAGGTAGGTGCAGGTCCGTCGTAAAGGGACGGAAAGAACCGCGCCGCCGCAAGATGTCCAGTCCTTTTCAACTGTACTGCCTACTGAGCTCTTCCATATTCCTATATCAATAGCCTTACAGAACTTCAAGCGTATCTCATAATTCCTTAGTACTTCCACATCCCACTTCTTTGGGTGTTGATTCTTCCTGACTAACCTCCTACACTTTAGCCTACTCTTCATGACTACTACATTGTGATCTGAGTCTGTATCTGCTCCTGGGTACGCCTTACAATTCAGTGTCTGATTTCGGAATCTCAGTATAACGATGATGTAATCTAACTGAGGACTTGCCGTATCACCCGACCTTTTCCAAGTACATCTCCTCCTCTTGTGATTCTTGAACAGAGTATTCGCTATTACTAGCTGAAATTTATTACAGAACTCAATTAGTTTCTCATTCATTGTCCCAAGCCCATATTCTCCTATAACCTTTTCTTCTACCCCTTCCCCTACAACTGCATTCCAGTCCCCCATGACTATTATATTTACATCTCCCTTTGCGTACTGTATTACTCTTTCAGTATCCTCATATACTTTCTCTATCACTTCATCTTCAGCTTTCAACGTCAGCATGTATACCTGGACTATCGTTGTCGGTGTTGTTTTGCTGTCGATTCTGATAAGAACAAAAATGGCTCTGAGCACTATGGGACTCAACTTCTGAGGTCATCAGTCCCCTAGAACTTAGAACTACTTAAACCTAACGAACTTAAGGACATCACACACATCCATGCCCGAGGCAGGATTCGAACCTGCGACCGTAGCGGTCTCGCGGTTCCACACTGCAGCGCCTAGAACCGCACGGTCACTCCGGCCGGCCTGATAAGAACAACCTTGTGACTTAACTGTTCGCAGTAACCCACTCGCTATCCTACCTCCCTATTCATAACGAACCCTTCTCCCGTTATACCATTTTCTGCTGTTGTTGATATTACCCTACAGTCACCTGACCGGAAATCCTTGTCTTCTTCCCATTTCACTTCATTGACTCCTATGTCTAGACTGAAGCTTTGCATTTCCCTTTTCAGATTTTATGGCTTCCCTACCATGTTCTAGCTTCTGACGTTCCATGGCCCAACTCATAGAACTCCTTTCTTGGTTATCAGTCTTTTTCTCATGGTCGCCTCCCCCTTGGCAATCCCCTCCCGTAGATCCGAATGGGAAATTATTCCGAAATATTTTGCTAATGGAGAGATCATCATGACACTTTTTCAGTTACAGCCCCCAAGTTCTGCCTATGCACGGTTTCTTTAATGCAGTGGTTTCCATTCCCTTCTGCATCCTTATGCCGTTGATCACTGATCATTTTTCCGCTTTCGGCACCAGTTTACCACCTAAAGGCAAGAGAATGCACTGAACCTCTATCCGCACCTCCGCCTTCTTTGACAACGCCGTTGCCAGAATGAGGGTGACTCCTTATGCCGGAAGTCTTCGGCCGCCAATATTGATTATTAATCTAAATTTAAGCGCTGGTGAGTTTCGAACCCTGTACGGAAAACCTTCACATTACTAATCAATGACAGTACCTTTTTTTTTAAAAAAAAAAAAAGAAAAATGGGGGGGGGGGGTGCCTTCTTGGCGCCCGAAGAGAGGGGTGGGGGCAAAGTGGGCAGGGGTCGTATCCTGCGGCCTGGCCACCATGTCCCGATCCCACCCTCCAGGAAGCAAGGAAAGCGTGGGGAACCTGGAGTAGAGGTATAATAAACGTCGTTTATTTATTTGTTTTTCATTTCGTTCTTTTTTTATTTTTTATTTATTAATTTATTTTGTCATTAATACCACCGAAAATACCAGGAAACTGACGTCATGAGTGGAGGCAAGCGCAGCAAGACGTCAGACTAATTGAAAGTATCAACGTATAGTTTTTCCGAGAAGAACATTCCGGTTACCAATGAATATATCGGTTCTAAGTGTGGAAGATGTGGGGATCAACTCTTCATGACAGTATCACCCCAGCCCTGGGGTGAGTTAAAGCAGACGCTGCAGAGGCGAGTGGAGAGCAATTGTCTGTATTTTGGATTGCGGACAACTGCCAATGGCGTTCATTAACGAACTGCCAAAAGTCAAGGACTCATTTCCCGCCATCAGCAAACAAGTAAGTGAGCTGCGTGCCCACAAATCCACCTCACAGAGTTCGTCTTCGCTTCCGGGAAGTATCCCGCGTCCGCAAGGAGGAACAGTTGAGTAGGTAGCTGATGAGGAGTCGTACTGGTATTTAGGGACAACATCTATCACACCAAGAACCAGACACCTCTCACCAATCTCCACATCTGACAGTGCTTCCCCTAGGCCATGGGTGTATATATGGCACGAGTGTTTAAGACCAGAAAATGTCTTTTCCTTTGATTAGACTGCTAGGAGGATTTCGGAACGCCCTTTCTCACAGAGTATTTTTTTGTGTTGTTTGATACACTGATACACCAATTCTCGCATATCAAACAGGCAATATGTAGTTCATTTCCAGATTCTGCCTAGAACTACAACCTCCCCCTCCCTTCACCTAAATCATCAATTTTTTCGACGTTATAGATGTAATAGAACTGTGTAGACGTATATAAATTTTAGAAGTATTCATCCTTTCTGGAACCTCCCCGACGGATACCCTCCTCACTCCCCAACATCATTTCTGCCAATTTTTTTTCTATCTGTTTCTCCTTTCATTGGCGATAATTTAGTCATCTCCCTTCCCCACCTAAAATTAAATAAATAATCGAAACCCATGACTATTCGCTTCTTGCACTGGAAATATATATGCATTTGTTTATTTTACAGCACCATTTTACAGCAAGAGATCTACGGCATTTGGATATATTATGTATGTACAGTGTAGCAGTACGTTATCTTAGCGCATTATGTATGAATTTTTATGTTTGTTTAAAATATTCTGTTAGTCCTATTAATAATTTACTACACTACTGACCATTAAAATTACTACATCAAGAAGAAATGCAGATGATAAACAGGTATTCATTGGACAAATATATTATACTAGAACGGACATGTGATTACATTTTTCACGCAATTTGGGAGCATAGATCCTGAGAAATCAGTTCCCAGAACACCCACCTCTGGCCGTAATAACGGCCTTAATATGCCTGGGCGTTGAGTCAAACAGAGCTTGGATGGCGTGTATAGGTACAGCTGCCCATGCAGCTTCAGCACGATACCACAGTTCATCAAGAGTAGTGACTGGCGTATTGTGACGACTCAGTTGCTCGGCCACCATTGACCAGACGTTTTCAATTGATGAGAGATCTGGAGAATGTGCTGGGCAGGGCAGCAGTCGAACATTTTCTTTATCCAGAAAGGCCCGTACAGGACCTCCAACATGTGGTCGTACATTATCCTGCTGAAATGTAGGGTTTCGCAGGGATCGAATAAAGGGTAGAGACACGGGTCGTAATACATTTGAATTGTAATGTCCACTGTTGAAAGTGCAGTCAATGCGAACAAGAGGTGACCGAGACGTGTAACCAATGGCACCCCATACCATCACGCCGGGTGATACGCCAGAATGGCGATGACGAATACACGCTTCCAATGTGCGTTCACCACGATGTCGCCAAACACGGATGTGACCATCATGATGCTGTACACAGAACTTGGATTCATACGAAAATGACGTTTTGCCATTCGTGCACCGAGGTTCGCCGTTGATTACACCATCGCAGGCACTCCTGTCTGTGGTGCAGCGTCAAGGGTAACCGCAGCCATGGTCTCCGAGCTGATAGTCCATGCTTCTGCAAACGTCGTCAGACTGTTCGTGCAGATGGCTGTTGTCTTGCAGACGTCCCCATATGTTGACTCAGGTATCGAGACGTGGCTGCACGATCCGTTACAGCCATGCGGATAAGATGCCTGTCATCTCGACTGCTAGTGATACGACGCCTTTGGGATCAAGTACGACGTTCGGTATTACCCTCCTGAACCCACCGATTCCATATTCTGCTAACAGTCATTGGATCTCGACCAAAGCGAGCAGCAACGCGATACGATAAACCGCAATCGCGATAGGCTACAATCCGACCTTTATCAAAGTCGGAAACATGATGGTACGCATTTCTCCTCCTAACACGAGGCATCACAACGACGTTTCACCAGGCAACGCCGGTCAACTGCTGTTTGTGTATGAGAGATCGGCTGGAAACTTTCGTCATGTCAGCACGTTGTAGGTGTAACCACCGGCGCCAACCTTGTGTGAATGCTCTGAAAAGCTAACCATTTGCATATCACAGCATCTTCTTCCTGTCGGTTCAATTTCGTGTCTGTAGCACGTCATCTTCGTGGTGTAGCAATTTTAATGGCCGGTAGTGTAATTTGACATTTCAGCTTATGGTCTGACTAGTATTCCCCAGGAGTAAGTCAAGCATACTTTTAGTTGTTATATCATAACAATTAATGATACAGTTATTATGTGTACCATGACATGTGATGTACGAGCTGTGAATCCGCTAGTGCTGCAAGGTTTAAAAAGTATGGGTTTTGAATGAGATTTTATTGTCAAAACTATAGCGATGCATCGAGATCGCATTCCCGAGTTGTACATGAGAAGACGGGCATATTTTTACATTTCTATCAAAAAAGTGAATGTTACAGTTAAACGTGTAGCATGATACATGATATATGAGCTGCGATTCCTCTACTACTACAGGACTTAAAACTCTTATCAAGTTCGATAATTTTTGAGAACATTTATCTTGTAGAACAGCCGTTTTTATTGCTTAAAAGTGCATATGCACAGTCACAACCGAAGTTAGCGTTCGTGGGGTCGTAGCGCCTGCTCCGTTTACCGCCACCATCTAGCACCATGGTGGTACGCCTGAAGATGGTCTAAAACAGACCGAAGGCGGTAACCTCATAAAAAAAGAAGTTTCTTCCGATTTTGACTGTGAATGTGCATTAGTAGGTTTAAATGAGGCCATTTTCCTCAAAATTGTAGGTACTACCTCTATATGGCAGCTAGTTGTACAGTAATTTATCAAGCCAATATAGGCAATCCGAAATAGTTCTCATCTCCAACACATAACATCTGTAGGTTCCAATGTCTGTACTGCAATATATTGTTGAATTAACTGCACTCACGTGGTGTAGTCCAATTTCGTTTTCCAGTTTTATTAGAGTACCGTATAAAACACATAGTGAAATTCCACCTAGTGTATATCGAATCATTACTGGTCCTAATGTAACACATGACGCATGAACCGTCAAAAAATTTTTACTACCTGGAAGCATTTGTTACAACACTAATGTTTTACGTTATATACTGACCGGCATGCCTCATTATGAAACTCTGCATAATCTTTTGTAGTAAAAAACTTTCTGCAGTGAATTCTGATAGTATATGTTGCATGGCGTATGATGTATGAGTTTCGATCGTCTATATTTAATAAGATAGCACATGTGAGAGCAATGAACGTAAAACACCCGTGAATACTGCGCCTGTAATTTACTTAATGTTATGGACCATCCACCGACAGGATTCTAAATATCTTTCGTCATACCAAAACACCTGTGCCTATACTACGACATGGCAGCTCTCTATAAGTGTCTGCTCATTGACGTAATACTGTGCACTATTGTATTGTTTTCGTTTCACCTACGCACAGAAATACGATGATACCTGTCTACATGTAACATTTGTAAAATGTGGTTCAGAATGGTTCAAATGGCTCTGAGTACTATGGGACTTAACATCCTAGGTCATCAGTCCCCTAGAGCTTAGAACTGCTTAAACCTAACCAACCTCAGGACATCACACACATCCATGGCCGAGGCAGGATTCCAACCTGGGACCGTAGCAGTACCACGGTTCCGGACTGAAGCGCCTAGAACCGCACGGTCACCGCGGCCGGCTGTAAAATGTGGACTGAAGCGTGAAGCTTAAAATATGTAAGCAACCTTGACTATGAAGTATGTGTATATACACGAGCTATTAATGTATAAACCGATGTCATCATTTTTTGAACGTACTACAGATGCTTGAAAATGACCCACGATAAAATTGCTATTTGCACAAGTTACAAACAGATTACAGCCTACTTGTACCATGTCTTCGTTCTCAAAGCTGATAATGGTGTCTGACACAAGTACAAGATATCGTGTCGTTCGCAGTGATTACTCAACACCTCCGTTCACGCCCCTTACGTCCCCTAGCAGGCCTGGTATCAACACCAAACACTAATAATGCTAATGCAGTCTGGTGGCCGTTACACCCGTCACAGAGATTCGCAGCTCTAATCATTTACGTACCAACCGATGGTGTGTGCATGGAGTCACATTGACATCCGACCATGTCTTCTAAGGGCTTAATGTTTTCTGTCGAGTAATGTATTTCGAAGCACATTAAAGTGAGAAAAGCCATGGGATACCTCCTAATATCGTGTCGCATCTCCTTTCACCCGATGTAGAGCTGCAACTCGACATATCTCGTACTCAACAAGTCCACTGTAGTAATACTGAGCCATGCTGCCTCTATAGCCGTCCATAATTACGAAAGTGTTGCCGGTGAAGGACTTGTGCACGAACTGCCTCTCGACTATATTCCATAAATCTTCGATGAGATTAATGTTGGACGATGTGGGTGGCCAAACCATTGGCTCGCACTGTCTAGAATGTTCTTCAAATCAATCGTGGGGAAAAGGTGCCCCAACGATATGGCGCATTGTCATCCATAAAAAATTCCATCGTTTTTAGGGAACATGATTTTCAAGAATAACTGCAATTTCTCTCCAAGAAGCCGAACATAACCACTTCCATTCAATAGTCTGACCAGTTTGATCAGAGGGCCCAGTCCATTCCATGTAGACACAGCCCACGCCATTATGAAGCCAACACCAACATGCACGGTGCCTTGTTGACAGCTTGGGCTCATGGCTTCGCGAGGACTCCCTATGACCAGGCCATGGTTTACCAGTCCTGCAGGATTCAATCGATATGGACACGAGCTCATGACAGGCGATGAAGACGATGTCGTGCTGTTAGCACAGGCACTCGTGTCGGTCGTCTGCCATGCCCCATTAACGTCAAATTTCACTGCACTGTCCTAACGGATACATTCGTCGTACGTCCTACATTGATTTTTGCGGCTATTTCATGCCATGTTGCTTGTCTGTTAGCACTGGCAACTCTACGCAAAAGCCACTGCTCTCGGTCGTTAAGCGAAGATCGTCTGCCTCTGTGTTGCCAATGATCAGAGACAATTCCCGAAATGTGGCATTCTCATCACACCCTTGGACTGTGGGTCTCGGAATATTGAATTCGCTAACGAGTTCCGCGAGATAACCCGTGACCAAGGGGTGGTGTCTTTGATTAGTAATCAAACGTCATTGGTTCCGGGCTAGAATACCTCCACCGCTTAAATATTGAATAAAAATCATCAACAACGGCGGCTAAAGACTTCCGACATAAGAAGTCACCTTCACTCAGCAACGGCCTTGTCAAGGAGAGGGGAGGAGCGGATAGAGTTTCAGCGTACTCTCTTGCCGCTGGAGTGGAAAACTGCCGCTAAAGACGGAAGAATAAGCAAAGATCAACGGTATGAGGATGCAGAGTGCAGTGGAAAACACTGCATTTAAGACACATAACATCTATCCACAGGACATATGGCCTGTAATTGCAAAAGTGTCAAGATGATCTCTCACTGGCAAAAGATTCCGGACTGGTCCCCATTCCGATCTCCGGGAGGGGACTGCCAAAGGGGAGGTGACCATGAGAAAAAGACTGAATAACCAACGGAAGGATAACGCTCTAAAAGTATGGGCGTGGAAGGTCAGACGCTTAAAGGTGGTACGGAAGCTATAAAATTTGAAAAAGAAAAGGCTGAGACTCAGTCTAGGTATAGTAGGGGTTCAGCAAAGTGAAATGGAAATAAGGCAAGGGCATCTGGTTAGATGAGTATAGGGTAATAACAACAGCAGCAGAAAATGGCAAACGGGAGTAGGATTCATCTTGAATATGAAGGTAGGGCACAGAATGTGTTATTGTGAACAATTCAGTGGCAGGATTGTTCTTATCAGAATCGACAGCAAACCAACACCGACAACGATAGTCCAGGTATACATGCTGACGCCGCAAGCTGAAGATGAAGAGATAGAGAAAATGTATGAGGATATTGAAAAGGGGGATGAAAATCTAATAGTCATGGGGGACTGGAATGCAGTTGTAGGGGAATGAGTAGAAGAAAAGGTTACAGGAGAATATGGGCTTGGGAGAAGGAATGAGAGAGGAGGAAGACTAATTGAGTTCTGAAATAAATTTCAGCTAGTAGTAGCGAATACTCTATTCAAGAATCACAAGAGGAATACGTATACTTGAAAAAGGCAGGGTTATACGGTAAGATTTCAGTTACATTTGCTGCGGTCGCAGGTTCGAATCCAGCCTCGGGCATGGATGTTTGTGGTGTCCTTAGGTTAGTTAGGTTTAAGTAGTTCTAAGTTCCAGGGGACTGATGACCATAGATGTCAAGTCCCATAGTGCTCAGAGCCATTTGAACCATGTTACATTACATCATGGTCAGGCAGAGATTCCGAAATCAGGTACTGGAATGTAAGGCCTACCCAGGTGCCCATATAGACTCAGGTCACAATATAGCAGTGATGAACAGTAGGCTGAAGTTTAAGAGATTAGTCAGGAAAAATCAATACGCAAAGAAGCGGGATACGGAAATGCTAAGGAATGATGAGATACACTTGAAGTTCTCTAAGGCTATAGATATAGCGATTAGGAATAGGACAGTAGGCAGTACAGTTGAAGAGGAAGGGACATCTCTAAAAAGGGCAATCACAGAAGCTGGAAAGAAAAACATAGGTACCAGGATGGTAACTGCAATGAAACCACGGGCAATGGAAGAAATACTTCAGTTGATCAATAAGGAAATACAAAGACATTCAGGGAAATTCAGGAATACAGAAATGCAGGTCACTTAGCAATGAGATAAATAAGAACTACAGGGGTGTGAAGACGAAATGGCTGCATGAAAAATGTGAAGAAATCGAAAAAGAATATGACTGTCGGAAGGACGGACACAGCATATAAAAAATTAAAAACAACCTTCTATGAAATTAAAAGCAAGAGTGGTAACATTAGGAGTGCAATGGTAATTCCACTGTTAAATGCAGGGAGAAAGCGGATAGGTGGAAGAAGTATATTGAAGACCTCTGTGAGGGGAAGATTTGTCTGATAACATGACAGAAGAAGAAACATGAGTCGATATAGAAGAGATAGAGGATTCAGTATTAAAATCAGAATTTGATAGAGCTTTAGAAGACATAAGACCGAATAAGGCAGAAGGGATAGACAACATTGCATCAGCTTTGTTTAAATCATCGGGGGACGTGGCAACAAGACGATTATTCACGTTGGTGCGTAGAATGTATGAGACTGATGATATATCATCAGACCTTCGGGAAAAAATCATTCACAAAATTCTGAATATTGCAAAGAGTCGACATGTTGGAGACTTATCCCACAATCAGCTTAATACTTCATGCATCCAAGTTACCTAGAAGAATAACGCACAGAATAATGGTAAAGAAAATTTAGGATGTTTTAGGTGACGATCAGTAAAGGTATTAGGGAGGCGCTTGTGATGTGGAGGTTGATAATGGAAATAACACTAAAGAAAAATCAAGACACGTTCATGGGATTTGTCGACTTGGAAAAAGGTTTCGACAATGTAAAATGGTGCAAAATCTTCGAAATTCTGAGAAAAATTAGCGTAAGCTTTAGAGAAAGACGGCTAATATACAGTATGTACTAGAACCAACAGCGACAATAAGAGTGGCATACCAAGAGCGAAGTGCTCGACTTAAAAAGTTGAAGTTAAAAAGTGGAATTAAAATTCAAGGTGAAAGAATATCAGTGATAAGACTCGCGGTTGATATTTCTATCCTGAGTGAAAGCGAAGAAGAATTACAGAATCTGCTGAACGGAACGAACAGTCTATTGAGTAAAGATTATGGACTCGGAGTAAATCGAAGGAAGACGAAACTGGTGGGAAGTACCAGAAATGAGAACAGCGTGAGACGCAACATCAAAAGCGGTGATCACGAAGTAGATCAAGTTAAGGGATACTGCTACCTAAGCAACAAATTAACCCATGACGAACAGAGCAAGAAGGACAGAAAATGCAGACTAGAATTAGAAAAAAGACCATTGCTATCCAAGAGAAGTCTAGAAGTAACAAACATACCTCCAAACTTGAGGAAGAAATTTCTGAGAATGTACGTTTGAAGAACAGCATCGTATGGTACTGAAACTTGGACTGTGGGAAAACCGGAGCAGAAGAGCATCGAAGCATTTGAGGTGTGGTGCTACAGAAGAATATTGGAAATTAGGTAAACTGGTAAGATAAGGAATGAGGAGGTTCTGCGAAGAATCGGCAAAGAAAGGTAACCACACAAGAAAACAATTTTAAAAAATAAAAACATAAAAAATAAAAAGTACACGATTTCCGGAATGTAAAGGCCGTTGCGTCTAGCTTCATCTACCATTCCGCGTTCCAAGTGTGTTAATTCCTTTCATGCGGCCATCATCACGTCAGAAAGCGTTTGTCATGAATCACCGGAGTACAAATGACTGCTCCGCTACGCACTGTCATTTTACACCGTATGTACGCGATACTACCGCCATCTGATATTTGCGTATTGCCATCCCATGACTTTTGTCACATCAGTGCATGCTACCGACCCCTTTGCACCTGTACAAGAGCAGTAGGCAATGGGTTTTCTTCCTGACTTTCATTGTACATTCGTCATTAGTCATTACAAACACTAATACTAGTGCACATTGCAGAAACACCATCATGTGTATGCACATAATGTATAATATATATACTCATAACAGGTCTGAGGAAGATAACAATAAACCACCTCTACTACGACCATCCGCCTCATAACGGCAAATAAGAAGGAATGTCGTGTTTCGACAATAAAAGCTCGTCGCTACAGAGTACTGTCTAATACATGACTGTGTATTTTCGTTGTTGTCCAGCAGTGCGACTTCCGCGCGGCCTCCTGGATGGTCTGGTGGGTGCCGTGTTGAGTCCTGTGCTGGACGCCGGTGGGAACGAGTGCTCGAGCGCCCGCGGTGATAGCCTCAACATCGGCGCAACTCTGCCCCTCGAGATATCAGCCGGCATTTCCGGCTCTTCGGCTAACGCCCACACCAGACATGGATGCGGCGCCAGCGCCGGGTCCAGTTCTGGAGGCTTGAACAGTGGTAGCGCCTCTACTGCCTCTGCAGGTGGAAATGGATACAGCGCTGGTGGAAGCGGTGCAGCAGCTCAGGCAGGTCAAGGGTCAGGGGCTCCTGGTGGAAATGAAGGTTATGGGCAAGGACATCGTCAGCACATCGGAGGGGAAGCCAAATCCAGTGGTTCTGCAGGAACTGGAGTGGGCTGGGAAGGTCAGAGTGAGTCACATGCCGTTAGCGGGTCCACTGGACAAAGCAGACCTAGTGTTGCCTCAAACGGACCGGGAAATGGAAACGGTTTCAGCAGTAGTGGAGGGTATGTGGGAGGTTCTCCAGTCCGAGGTGAGGCAGCATCAGTGAGCGAGAGCTCATCGCAATCTGCTAGTGCCTCTTTCGGACACGGTAGTTCTGCAGCTGGTGAATATGGGCAAGGTAATTTGGGAGATGAGTTCAGTGGCTATGATGGTGGACATGTTCATGCGTCTAATCAGTATAGAATAGGTAGTTCCAGTGCTGGGGGTCACGAACAAGGAACTCAGAAGGATGGACTGAACCAAGGTGAAGGTTCAGGGCTGATCGGAGGCGTCGTCAGCAGCTCATACTCGACCAGCAAAGCATCCAGCAGCGTTGGGAGTTCTGCTGGGGAGTGTCCTGCAGCCTCCCACTCCAGCTCTCGCAGTGACGCGAACTCGTCTTCACGCAGCCACTCATTTCTAATTAGTGCATAAGAAATATGCTCCTTAACAGTTACCATTGCTTTGGATCAATCGATTTCAAATAAATTTGGACCAATGGGTAAACCCTTGTTCACCATTTTCGTTCCTTTTCCAGTGAACGAGGAAATTAATAGTTTTACAATAAGTAAGAAAGTGTTTCACAAAATAAAAGCCTTCATAGTTTGCAGACTAAAAACTACTCGATGTATTACTTATAAGTTTCCATGATATCCAAACAGAGCTTTAAATACAGCCAGCAGGTTTTGCTAACGCGAGAGAAAAGTGCAGGAAGAAGCCTAAATTCTCATATTAAACTTTCTCTTAATCCCAAGAATATCTAAATTAATAATACTTCAGAGAAAATAAATGAATGTGAGAATCTCTCATACGACACACAAAACTGTTTATATGACAGCAGATCAGCAATGGTTATGGGAATGCAAGCTGAAGGCTCCAGTGCTGGTGGTCGCGAACGAGAAGGTCGAGGAGACGGTCTGAACCAAGGTGTTCCGGTGTGATAGGAGGCGTCGTCAACAGCTCATCCTCGACCAGAAGAGCTTCACAGGGTACCACGTAAGTTGGTCGTAAGCTGGTGACACATGTACATATATACATCGGTGGAACTTGGCCAACACATACACTTTATATTTGTCTTTAGATATGTATTTATATTTGCTATTTGGTAGTACAGGACGTAACAAATAAATACACACTGAAACAAAGAGAAATTACACTTACATTCGAAGACAATGATGACACTGAAATGTTCGCGACTTATGATGATTCTCTGAGCGTTACAAAAGGCGGGACATGGTTCTTACTGGTGTGTGTCATCACCACGGACAGCAGGGCGTGCTCTGCAACGTGCTCGCTGGCTGGCCACAAGGTTGGGAAGGAGTTTTAGTGGTAACGTGATTGACAACCGATGGACGGTCGTTGGTGCACGCGGACGTGCTACATTATGTCTCCCTAATGCATCCCACACGTGCTCGATGGGATTTAAGTCCGGAGAACGGGCAGGCTAGTCCATTCGCCGAATATCCTCTCGTTCCAAGAGCTCCAGCAGTTGCGGTGTTCAATGTTGTCGCGTATTGTCATCGATAAAGATGATGGCAGGGCCCAATGCGCCCCTGAAAAGACGCACGAGGGGAAATGGGTACAGTTTTTCGATAACGCGCTGACCGATGAATGTACAGTGTTCAAAGATTTGGAGGTCAGTACGTCCACACCTCACTACGCCTCATAAGACAACATGTTCGACGGAGCTGGAAGTACCCTCATATGGCGAGAGTTGCGAACACTTTCGAGCATGGTCGTTTGATGGAACTGATGTAAGATTTTCCCTTGGCGACGTTGAGGACAAAGGATGTTAAAGTAAAATCAGACGTCAACTTGATTCTTTCTATTTTATCATTCATGGAGACAACAAATCGACATGATAAGCGCGTGTTAACAAACCTTGAAGGGTGTTTAAACGTTAATGATGAACCCTCCGTCAAAACGTGTAACAACCGCTAAATGCGCGAGGACCTCTCACACTTTTGTCTGGAAATGTGTCTTTTGTCACGTGTACAGACGAGATGCCTACTCCAGTCGAGGTATGTTTTATTTTCAGCAATTTTTGTATGCTTCTTTCAAGGTCATAGTTAATGAATAATAAACGTTCTTAAAGCAAACCACTCGTAAATTTGGCAGAGGTGTTCCATAAAGGTTTATGATCAGTCGGATGTCGTCGCCATCATACCACGGTATTTCTGTTGACAATCATTCATTCATCTTCAGGTGAGTTCTAACAGGAGATTATTGGTGTTTGTCGATGAGTTAGTACCAAAAATTGGTGCGTTGGCGAGAGACATACAGGTAGGTTTTCACTGCATGAGCGCCCTCTGAAGAATTTAGCGCTCTCTGTCAAATTTTTTATTTGAGGCGCGCAGTCGCATGCATCACAGTGATACTGCATGCGCGCTCTCTGTCGAATTGCGGGACCGCAGAATTAAAGTTCAGTTTATGAAATGTGCCGTTAACGATGCTTTTTAAATAGGCAAGGGAAAACACGAATGACACAAAAAATTCGTTCCTTTCAGCTCCAGAAGTTCAATGGTGAAACAACAAATCTAAGGAGAAATGAACGTCAACAAGGGACGCTTGAATCCCACTCTCGAATGGGAGGACATGACTTTTCTATTATAACACTAAGGAAGTTCTGATTTCATGCCAACACTGAGTAATATTAGGTAAATCAGTATTAGAAAAATGTTTATTGATCTACTAGCTGCACCGCTCGGCGATGCCTGAAATGTTCAATATCTGCCACACATAGTGATTGGCCGTAGTTCTCGTTGATACTCTTAGCTAAAGCAAGACGCTTGAGAAACAGCAATCGTTTTAAATCGAAAGAGATATCTGAACCACACATTCGTACACATCAAGATCTAGGATACTGGTTCTGACTTTTGCAAGTATGCATCAATTTCAAACCAAATGTTTAGCAATAACAATTACGCCATAGATTATGCTTTGATTTCTTTTCAAATTACAATCAAAATAATATGTGTAATGCGTAACATACTTTTCGACGTTTTGGTTACAATGTTTTTCCTACATCCGCCGAAATGTTCATTATGGGATCGTGTAAAACTTGAAGTAAATCGGCCAAGCGCTTTTAGAGATCTTTGCTAACAACCCATCCCCTTTATACATAGTGAACATTAACAGAACCGGCAAACTGCAGGGACAAGTTCTACAGGATACTGAGACGATCTCTAGTGCAAGCTCCGAATCTGGTGCATGCACCGTCAGCCGCCTCCCTCCACGTTCTTCTTTCTTAAAGGACCCATGATCACACAGACGCCCAGAGAGGGCTTTAAATGTAGTCTGATGTGACTGGGTGCATGTGAGGGTGCTTGTTTTGGTATAGCCGTGCTACCTCCCGACCGTTTCCAACTGTTTCGCTGGGAAACACCGTCTCCGCTTTTGTCCGACATTAATAACGGACAATTCTGCTGATTACAGTACCCTACGGTAATCATACAGCCTGCAACGCACAAGGACCACACGGTACGCAGTCAGAAGAACTCTCATTTGTCAGCACCATCTAGCGTGGCAACGATGCAGTTCAGGACACATGTTCGGAGGACCTTTTTTCCTTCATTACCAGCCGGGAATTCGTCCCTGCTATTTGTCGGTTTTATTTGTGTTCACCCTGTATATTACATACATGTATGTTTAAAGTCAGACTGGGAAGTCTTATGCAGTCAGTGATCTTCTTTTCGCTTTGAAGGAAAAGTCTGTGAAATTTCGTCGAGATTGGAATAAAAATAAAGATTTGTATCAATTACAAACAAACAAAAGGACACTCTTCTTTACATATATGTAGATAGATGAGATTCTAATTATTAAAACAGTTTGTCCTCGAGATGAATATTTTGAAAGCAAATTTAATTTTCGATGTCATTATCTGAGGAAACGTGCCATTAATATCACTCAAACTGTGGTAGTATTCTCTCGACAATTTAAATATGTTGCACCTCACATCTTGTAGTTTGTACTATATCCGACGGAACAAAAGCTGTATCACCTAATCATTATTTTCTTTAAGGATTACCACCAACAATGATTTGTAGCATAAGCCCATGATAACATTCATGGGAACATTGTTGCCTAGCCCCTTCTTTGTCTATGTAACTCCTTATCAAGCGTATTTTCCGACTCGTTGGAACGGCTTCAGCAAATATTTCTGCTTCGGTCACTTTCTGAAAATCCATGACGGTCAAATCTGTTATCAAGTTACTCTTTAGCTTTATGCTTAAATTATTGGAACATATTGTTGCATCGATTGCAGTTATTTTCAGAACTTTCCAACTAAAAAATATCGTTCTATCACTAACTGCCATATGCAGATTTTGAAACTTACATTATGGTTTTACACACGGACATTTAGACGTCTCCCGAGCAAACTGGAGTCTGCTAAATCGTTCAACTGGCTTTATATTCTCCACATCACTGGCAGGCAAGGAATGTGTAAGACTGTGGGCCTTGCCTCTAACACCACTCTTTCGAGTGCACCACGAAACCTCCTCTGTTGAGCCTAGTACATCCAACCTTTTTTTCTGAATAAATTTTAGGGTACCAAGCTGCACAGACAGCTTTTCTGTGTTATGCAAATCGTCCACGTGTATTCTTATTACAAGTTCACAGCACTGATACAAATTGTTAAGACACCCAGAGCTTCGTTTGGAGTTCTTATCTATAAATTTCTTGCCATTACGCCTTTGCGTGGCTTCCACAGCCTGGATAACATTCGTTGCTGGAAGTCTCAAACAGTTCATCTCTTGTATTTTAAAATCTTCCTATGTGATATCATTAGCTGCACTTGCATGGCATCCACATTCTTTGTGTTTAAGAAAGTTTGCTTTAGGAAGCAATGCCACATGTTTCTCTTGCACGGATAGATCTGCCATGGCGTCCTTGGTAATTGCTGTAATTTTAAATTAACTTCTATGAAACTCAGTTTTAGTATTAAATACCATCACTCTTGCCCTTTTTAACACCACAAAAAGAGAAATAAATCTGCAAAGGCAAGGTCACACTCGGCAGTTTACGCAACTCACGAAACAAAGAATAATAATAGCGCATCTATAAGCTGTCTTTACTGCTCTCCGCCTCTTTGAATACGTTTGTGATAACTTTCTGACAATGTGACTTCCATAACTGCAGGCAAAAAAAAAAAAAACAATTTTTCCATGTGCCTTGTATCCTTCCTAAATTGAAAGAGGATGTGGCCCATGCAGTCTTTTATTCAAAGCATGTTCAGAACGAAACGAATGGTGGTATATATGGTAAACCAGACATTTTTGAAATCAGAAAAAAAGAAAAGAATTCCCAGAGGTTCCTTAATAACTAATTTCTTCATGCCAATACTGTCGTTTCAGAATAACCCATAGAGTGTCCCGAATGTGCAGCTACGGCTGAGTTGCTGATTTGGGGCAGAAGTAGATCGAGGAACAAATTTTCTGAAGATATGAGAGAACGTTACGGATGAGAAGATCAAGTGATGCATAGCGGAAGAAGGCTGTCCTGAGGAGCCTCAGCCTGTTAACCCTGATGATAACATAATTTTGTACTCCTTTGTCCACACTACAAAGCGGAACGGGTCTGACAGAAATCGGAACCGGAACCACAAGAAGAAAGAAATTTAAATTATCGGTACAGTAAGTGTTACTGCTACGCAGCCTCTAACAATGAGAAGTTCCACTAACAGCAGATAACGTTTCCGTGCCCTCGACGGTCGCGGTTGTCGCCGCAAGGTCGTTCACCTTCAGCGTCCGTGTTATTAGCGGCGTGAAGGCCCCGGAATTGCCTGTCATGCTGCAGTGATTGTGCGTTGCCTCTGAGACTGTGATTTGGCGTTTCCTATATACGTCCGCTACATGCATTCTGACGTTGGTGAGTTTCGCGACGGTTTGTTACGGCCGCCATTATACTCGTAACGTGATGTTCTTCTTTTGTACCCCGTGCTCCGCTTTTCCATCATTTTCTTGTCGACGAAGCAATTAAAGGAACGAAGAAAGTTTCAGTATAGAAATAAAGATGGAATAGGGGCAGTGCTGTGGATCTTAATTATATAAACGTCTTTGGGAGGAACCAGTATTCGTTTTCTCTCCTCCCTTCCCCCAGCTTCTTTAATGAACCGAACTCCCATGATCAGTATCAAACTATTCACCAGTCACAGTGAACACTGCACATCATTTTACACATTTTACTCTTGAAACGAATCCTCCCACTAAACTTTGTCTACAACTCTTTCGGGTACTGGTTGATTGTAATTAAAGTGCGGCTACTCATTGTGGTCCAGTGTGGGCTGTAATTATCGTATGGCAGCGAAACGTGGTAGATGTACTAAAGTGCTAATGCGGAACCGATTTACGCTGGAAAAAAGTAGTTCTTACTGTGGTCACCAAGTGCAATTCTGGCGCTGTGAAGGCAAGAAAGACGTGTAGTAATGTTTTCGTATGTAATAGATTAGGAATAGGATGTGGGCAGAAAAGTCAAACAAGTGAGAAAGGCATGATCTTGACTTTCTTATTAATCACCGCTAACAGAACTTGTTTAATACGAGTACCGAAGACGATGGTGAGGTGCTGCATTCTTAAAACGACTAGATAGTTTTTCACAGCAGTTCCGGTGGAATTGGAGCATCGTGTTCCTGTACACCTGCTTTCAGATCAGGTAGAGACCGAAAGTGTTTGAATCTTCCTACTATGACAGTACTGAAGGCGATCTATTTTGATTGTTAATAACCATTAAAAAGACAAAAATCTTGATTTTTAACGGGATCTGTTCCTAACAGCTGCGTTCATTTAGATATCCCCAGAGCCAAATGGATTCAGGTCAGATGATCTTTCAGGTCATGTATCTGGAAAACCTCTGCAGATAACACGTTTGTGAAAGGTTGCATTAAGCACATCTTTCACTGGGAGAGCCGCACGAGGTGTCGCACCATCTTGCATGGAGACAGTGGTTTCCACACAGTTGCGCTCTTCCAAAGCAGCAATCACGTACCGTACAAGGAGGTCTCGATAGTGTGCGGACGTCATGGTACACCAGAAAGGGCCTCTGGCTGTATTCTCTCCAAAGAAGGACGGACTAAGCGTAAAGCTGCTTGGGAATTGACATACGGCGAGTGCAATGGCTCATCGGACACAACATTAGGTTTAACGGTATCCCAAAATTCGGAAGTTCTGTGTACTCACGTTTCAAAACTGCGTCGAACCATCCCCAGATTTGGGTTTTCCGTGATTTCACTAAATCTAAAAATGGTTCAAATGGCTCTGAGCACATTGGGACTTAACATCTGGGGTCATCAGTCCATCAGTCCCCTAGACGTAGAACTACTTAAACCTAACTAACCTAAGGGCATCACATACATCCATGCCCGAGGCAGGATTCGAACGTGCGACCGCAGCAGCAGCGCGGTATCGAAGTGAAGCGCCTAGAACCGCTCGGCCACAGCGGCCGTCCGCTAAATCTCTCCAGCCAAATGCAGGGATGGTTCCTTCTAAAGGGCGTGGCCGATTTCTTTCTCCATCTTTGACACAACCCGAACTTATGTTACGTCACTAATGAACTCGATGCCGACAGGAAGTTGAACGCACTCTTGCTTTCTTTTTCCTTCCTGTGTTCTCACTACACCCCTTAGTGTAAAATGTGCTTCGTCATTCCGTAGAATATTGCCCGGAAACATGTCATCAACTTCTGTCCATGCCAGAAACCGAAGAGCAAATTCAGAACGATGCTGCGGATCATGAGGCTTCAGTTGCTGCGCCGTCCATATCTTGTACTCCAGCACTGTTATTGCTGATGTTCAAATAAAACTGTTTCACTAACAGTGCACGGTCTCTCTTCTTGGTAGCCGTACTGTTCACTCACGTTATGGCTTGTCAAATCGATATCACAGTCTCATACAGAGTACAGTGCTAGATTTTCACCTGATGGCCACAGTTGGAACTAATTTTCTTTGCGCTATAAATCTGTTCCGCGTTAACCCATTACCATAGCTACCAAGTTTCGCTGCCACACGATATTTACAGCCCAGATTGGAGTAGCTGCACTTTAATTGTAACCACCCGGTAGAATGTAGAGCGATATAAAAGATATTAACATACAAATTCAGTCCTAGTCGTAGTGACCACAACATTGAATGACAGATTATGTAAATTAACCATTTAACTACCATCGGGTCTCAGAGACCCGTCCATGATGTTGAATGTCTTCTCTCTAGTAACTGTGACGTTTAGTTTCTTATCTATCAGTAACTGTGAGCAATATGTATAAGGACATAGCCTGTTGCACAAGGTGCTTTATGTTTTAAGTATTTTAGCGATGGCAAACCATTTATAATGTGCTTTGTTGTCCACTTGAAACCTTGTGCTTGAGGTCAGCGTAAAATTAACATGTTTTACAACAAAATATTTTAAGACTTCAAGACGACAGCATAGTGTATTGAAACCGGTTGTCTTTAAAAAAAGCTATCTAAGCTGTTAAATGGTTTTTAACAAGTAAAGAAAATAGTTAAGGCGGTGGTCATTGTTAGCTTTCTTCAACATGGTCGATGTAAGTGTAATGAATGCAAACATGATGTGGAAGTTACTGGCTACTAACAATAAACAGTGAAATGTCGAACTTTCATCATCAATTTGGGAAAACTTCTAGCAGGGGTAAAGAAGTCAAAGAATTCATTAGTAGTGCCAGATCCAGAGAGGTCAGTGAAACCACTAGCTAAGAAATGGAGAAGATGTGCACATTGTGTAGAGAAGAAAGATAGAAAAAGTCAAATCACATGTTATAAGTGCACCAAACCAGTAAGCTCGGAACATCCTGCTATTGTCTGTAGACCCTGACCAAATTTGCAATAAAAATAAAAACCACCAGTGAAAGTATAGAAATAATATTTTTTTAAACGTAAACTTTAAATACACAAAATTATCCCAAAAGTATACCTCAAAAGTCGTTCACATCATAAGTAGTCAAAACAGTATCAATTTATGTCAATTTAAACAACACGGGCCTGAGAGACCTCACTGGTAGGCAACATTATACAGATTTTCTGGTAAGCAGAGGATTAAAGCAATTGGATGGTGGATTATATTATGTCTTACCACGACTGCTACTCCTCCTTTACCTCTTCAATCGTTCGGCCATCTCCGTATGCAGTGTAGACTTGACTGAAAATTGTTTGTTTTGGCTGTAGCCATGTTTCCGTGTTTGAGCTGTGCAGCTCTACGGCAACTGTCTCTCAAAACTTCCTTTATTTCGCAGATAAACTGTTCCAGTGTAAAATATTACGTTGCATACCCTGATAGTGACAGATTATCAGTTGCTGTATTTGTTAAAGACGGCTGAATATTGCCTTCAGTTCGTATTTACTCCCTTCAGTTAAGTATTAAGTCGTATAGTATTTCGGCCAGAATATCATCGAAACCTACAGTTTAGTCTGTGGTTCTAGTGCTGATAGGAGTGTGGCATTTAGGAACACTTTCCAAAAACTTCTTGGGTCAATTAACAGTCGGTTGTAGATAGTTATAACCACTTGTTTTCTAAGTTTTTGGAGCGTAGGTGTGATTATAGCCCCTAATCTTCCACGATCAGTGGGGTAATCATCAGTCTGTTGACGCATGTCATAAGTATTATACTGAATATCTCTGGGTGTATCTGCAGTTCTTTTTGTTCCCGGTGCAGCTCTTGGTACAGGATTGGTGGAAGGAGAGGAATCCAGTTTCTTCATCATTTCTGTTAGTCTATATTCTTCGAATTTGAGGGTCGTTAGAAATAATGTTTGCAGATGTAGGGAAAGATGGCACAGCTTGACGATGTTACATTACATAGATGATTCTCGATCTTTTCAAAGCTCCATTTGTTTTATACCACTATTGCAATAACTCGTTTCATAAATAGAAACACTCTATTTTTTTGGTCCCTGAATCCGTGCCACTCACCGAAATGTGCGCAAGAGATATTGGCGTTGTGGCGCTGTTCCCTAGTATGTTGAACGCCGCATCGATAGGGGCGATACTGCCTGCGACATTGTCTAGGTTTAAGCCGATATCCTACAATCTTCTGTCGTGTGTTAACAAACACCATCAGTGCTGTTAATACCGGGAGTCCCATTTGGGGCCTTCTGTTCTGTGAAATCTAAAGCTTGTATTTTGTCATGGTCTACAAAATTCTTGTTCCTGACCGAACATTACAACATCCCTTGTTGCTGACAATATATTTTCTTCTGATTCATCCCCAACTGCAGGATTATTATTTCACTTTTCAAACAGTGCGTAAGATTATTAGTATAAGTGGGTAATACTTTCTCTGGCCATGGCAGCGGTGCGATGTGTGAAGGCGTAGCATACATCAGTGACGACTGCGGCCGTTGCTCGCTGATCCTTGTGTAATGATTCAGCAGTGTAGATTGATTAAATTTTGTTTTCGTGCTCTAACAAGACGAACTTCAATAATCGTGGTTTCATGATTCGCGGTGGATACTTTCATGTGAATGAATTCGTAGGTAACACCCGAGAGAAATCTTCCCAAAGACTGAGAAGTTACTTAGGCGATAATTCGACTTATGAATAAATAAATAGACAAAAACGAAAACACAATTTGAAAGGAGATTGATGACATGACTTGGGCTTTGCCTAAGGACAACACAGTTTTGCAGAATAGTGGGAAAACGTAGAGGTAATAACTTACAACCGGAAAGCAAACTTTCGGTGGTTTACTAAATATATTTAAGCAAAAGCCAGACACAGGTTGCAAAATAGGACGGAAAAAATAATGAAGTTAGGAAGTCTAAGGAAATTCTTTCGCCGGCCGCGGTGGCCGAGCGGTTCTAGCCGCTTCAGTCCGGAACCGCGTGACTGCTACAGTCGCAGGTTCGTATCCTGCCTCGGGCATGGATGTGTGTGATTTCCTTAGGTTAGTTAGGTTTAAGTAGTTCTAAGTTCTAGGGGATTGATGACCTCAGCTGTTGTTTTTTTTTAAGTCCCATAGTGCTCAGAGCCATTCGAACCATTTGAAACTCGTTCCATGTGAAGTGGCAGGTTACAGGGACTTGTGATAAGGTATTACGCGATAGCTGACTTTTAGTCGAGCCTTTTGGGAGTAGCAGATACAAAGAAACGAAAATATTATCATGACAAAAGAAAAGCTGGAGATTAGCATTAGAACAGTCGAAAAATCATGACATAATCGGTTTTCCATTAGTAGAAACAAATTTTTATGTGGTGCAGCGCCAATTATGATGTTTTCATCTTAACTACAGTGTACAGTGTAAGACTGAGCGTTGATTAGAGAGGAAAACCATAAAAAATTCAAAACAATACTCCTTCTTTCTGCTGTATTTAAGGGTTGATGAAATTGACCAAAAATGTCAGTTTTCAATTTATTTTTTATTTGTTAGTACAACTCATGGACAATAAGTTCCCAAAGTTTCAATGTTGAAATCGCATCCGAAGTGCTGAAAATTAATTAATTGTGTGACGCGGCCTCCCTGCCACGCCCACTTTTTCAAGCAGCACTTCAATACCAGCTCAGTGAACAACGATTCTGTGTATTACTTTCAACCAAACGTGTGCGCGATACATCTAGAAGCCCGTGATACAAACTCTTTGGTTTTATAGATCATCTTTGACTCTGTTCCGTATCTTATAAACAATAACAAACTACCTGCATCGTTTATGACGAAGCAATTCTTTTTTTGCCTTGTGATACTGACGGAGATTTATACAAGTGTTCGATTCTTTCGTCATTCAGTTATGCCTCGATCACAAAGAGTGTATAAAAAACTGGATAATCAGCGTCTGAATAAGTTAGTGAATGGAAGACGTGAAAAACAACGACAAACCAGCAATGAGGCTATGTCCGAAGTAAAAACATCTGCTCAAAATGTGAACTCGTCTCCCAGCAGCTCGAAGCGAAACACTGGTGAGGTGAATGGTGCATATTACAGTGATGAATCTCGGTACACTGGATTTAGATTAATTGTTCTTGAATTATTGACTGCAACAGTGAAATTTTTTTGTGTTTGTAACACGTGTGGTAGTGATAACATTCAGATTATAGATGATGGTAAAAGAGTAGGCTTGGCAGCCAATCTGCATATTGTGTGCAAAAAATGCGATGCTGATAGCTCATTCAAAACTTGTAAATGTAAATACTGGTACTATGAAGCTAATATCTGGTTTACCTATGGACTGATGTGCATTGAAGTTGGGAGAGAAGGCGGAAATTTATTGTGTGGAATAATGAAAATGCCAGCGCCATGCTTGAGATTTACACAAATTAACTGTGTACTGGAGAACATAATTTCTGACGTGTGTGAGGACAGTATGATAGCAGCTACAGTAGAAGCTATTGCAGACAATGACCCGTCAGATGAGAACGATTCTGGTCATGTTAGAACAGATCTTGTTGTGTCATGTGATGGTACATTCATGAAAAAGGGCATACGTCTTTGTATGGTGTGTCAAGTGTCATAAGTATTGACACAGGTAAGGTACTAGATGGTCAAGTTATGAGCAAATTCTGCCATAACAGTGCACTTAGTGGAGAATTTTTGTAGAAATCTCTTGAATATTTTCTGAGAAAAAGGATTATTCTTTATTTTTTGAAAATAAGACTTCAAATATCATTTGAAAAAAGCTGAACATATATAATCAAAGGATTTTATATGTAAATGTGTTACTTTCATGTAAAGCGACGTACAAAATTTCATTGCCGTAACTCCAAAACAGTGATTTGGTGCATTTTTGAATTAGTGTGTGTTTTTTCCTCCCCCCTTAAGGATGGTTTTTTAAAATTTACAGACGACTGAAACAATTAAGTAAGAGAAGAATGTAGTTTAAATCCATTTTAAATTCTATTCCTGCACTTGTGATGTATTCAGTAACACTATTGTTTTATGTGGACAGAAATTTGAGCTCTCTGTGTTCTGGTAAAAATGCAGTACAATTTGAAATTTTCTTTGATGATCAGTGATGGCGCAGCTGAAAGCCATTCGTTTAAAGGAAATATTATTTCTCCCTCGTAGATATCACCTATCCAGACAGCCCTATAGAAAGTAAAAGACAATATGACTGTATCTCTCATGGCACCTCATAACTTTTTATCAAGCTTAAATTACACTGTTCTACAAAAAAAAACGTTTTTTCTATTTCTGATAAAAAATATTGTGATCCCAGTTGTATTTTGAGTGCTGAATTGAAAACTGTTTTTGGTTTTTTTCTGTCAGGGATAGTTTATGAGTAATCGCAATTTTTTTCTCTTTTCAATTTCTGATATAGTCCAGCAAACGTGAGGTGATATTCGACAAACAAATGCACATCTTTATGATGTTATAAGTTCATCACATTAATGGAGGGTGGGATCTTACATATACCACAGTAACCTTTGTGTATACACTTTGAAGCATTTATTTGACATGAGAAATTACAGAAAATTGACAAACAATGAGCCACTGCCTTGTAATGCACATCACTTTTTTCTCTTGTATTGCGAATCTTTCTTCTCTCGAATGATATTCCAGCAATAATCTGCTAACATAGAAGGTACCCACTTCCCTTCATAGCGCCTTTCTATGGTAGAAATGTCTTTATGGAATCTTTCCCCATGTTCATCCGATACGTCACTACAACTCTCTGTGAAGTAGTCCAGATGAGAGCCGATCATATGTACCTTCAAAGACATATTGCACCCCAAATCCTGATATGCTTTGATCATATCCTTCACCACTGCTTTGTAGTTAGTAGCTCTTCTTCTTCTGAGGAAGTTTTCCGACACCATCTTGAAACAGTCCCATGCGGTTTCTTCTTTATCAGTTAAACATGCTTCAAAATTTGCGTCTTTCTGCAGCTCCCTGATTTGTGGGCCCACAAATACACCTTCCTTTATTTTTGCAGCTGAAAGACGGGGGAATCTGGTAGCTAAATTTGCAAACCCACAGCCTGTTGGATCCATGGCCTTCACGAATTGTTTCATAAGGCCAAGTTTGATGTGAAGCGGTGGAAGTAGTGTATATTCAGGAGCTACCAGACTTTCACGTTGTACATTCTTTTCGCCAACTTTCCATCTTCGCCTAGGCCATTTCTTTTTCACGTAGTGAGAATTTCGGTCTCGACTATCCCACTCGCAAAGAAAACAGGCATAATTTGTGTAGTCTTGTTGCATTCCCAGTACCATAGCAATTACCTTGAAATCTGCACATACTTTCCATTCTCGATGAAGGCAGATCTGGGTAAACAATGTGCCTCTTCGACTTTTTGTTTGTAAAACCCTGAATTTTTGTTAGACAGAAATAACAATCAGTAACATGGTCCTTAGGCTCCCTCCACACCATGGGAACAGCAAACAACGCCACATTCTCTTTACCTTTCCACCACTGAATTAGTTTGCAGTGACACGTAGCACAACAGAAATGTGGTGCCCATTCTTTATATTGGTCTCCTACCTCTACTCCAAAAAAAAATGTTTGTATGCTTTCTTTATGACTAAAGAAATTTTCTTCCTATTTCTGGCAAAAGTGAACTTCCCACAGATGTAGTAGAAGTTGTCCGGCTTATATCGACATCCAGGATGACGCGGCATTTCTGCAAATTTAAAAATACCACTTTGGTAATACACCTGTATTAAATTAATAGTAGGGAACTAGAGGAACGTTGATGTGTAAAAACAAGCAGTCGTTTTACCTTCAGCACCAGGCTCAATCAGTTTACACACAGGAACTAAAAAATTCAACCGTGCTCGGAAATATGACAGACAGTAATTTGTCAGCCAAAACACCCACTCTTTCAGACTGACACAAATTGCGGCTAACACCACTGTTGTAAACTCGATGCACCTGCCCCTAGGAGGCGTGAAGCTTCACTGCCGAGGCAGCGACCGGCTGTCGCCGTTCGAGTTAATGAGATGTTTCAGGTGGTCTTAATGACATAGGTGTGGCGGGGGATAACCTAATGATGTCTGATTCTTCCCACCTGCTGTTGCACAAGAAATTATCACGTTCTATCACTACTGGATGCGGCAACATACCCGTATTTCTCTATACCGTCTCTGTGTTTGCCATGAATTGTGAACATACATATATATATATATATATACATATTACATAAAAAGTATCCCTGACAACGATATTTTGTTTATATACTTGAATTTCCCACGGTAAAATGGTCTAGAAGCACATACTTTAATATCAGAAATAGAACCCATGTCGAACAGTGTTATCAATAACTGCAAGCCCTCATGGGAAAAAGAAGGTAAAATTGCATATTTGACACTCAAATTTATTTGCTTAAGTGTCGTCACACCAAAAACTTACTTATTTTTAATGTTTTGTTCAGTTGTATTGATTATGGTCATGTGCAGGTGCCTTTTTCTGTGTAATTCTTAAACAAGCTGTTTAAATGTTAAACAGAATCCAGTTTGTTCGGTTAGATTCAGTCCGTGTTGTGTGACAACGCTAGTACAAAGAAACGTGAAAAACTTGTCCGGATCTATACGTCTCTTACAATATTTCTCTGTCAGTCTTTCATATCGAATCGCAGCCGTAACAAAATGCCATCTCAAAATACTATAGTGAATAACTAACATTTAGCGGAATGCGAGTAGGAGCATAACAGGTAAACGACAGAAAGGACTAAAACATACAATGGCAGGCGAAATTTAAGAACGAAAGTAACCATCGCATGATTACTGCCAAGTAATATACTCGATGAAACTCGAACCATACTTAGAAACAAGTGAAAGAAATACGCAGTAATACGAATAGAAGTGACATATTTATTCAAAGATACTGAAGCCACTTCTGGACATTACAAAAGGCGAAACTTGGTTCTGAACAGGGTAGGAGATCACCACGAACGGCTGTGCATGCTCTACAGCATGCTCCTATGCTGTCCGGAAGCTTGATAAGAACGTCTTGTGGTAAGACGTTCCATTCCTCCACCAGCACGGTTGACAGCTGCTAGATGAAACTTACTGGCGGATCAAAACTGTGCGCCGGACCGAGACTCGAGCTCGGGACCTTTGCCATTCGCGGGCAAGTGCTCTAGGAGACAAGGTACTGGCAGAACTGAAGCTGTGACGGGGGGTCGTGATTCGTGCTTGGGTAGCTCAGATGGTAGAGCACTTGCCCGCGAAAGGCGAAGGACCCGAGTCCGAGTCTCGGTCCGGCACACAGTTTTAATCTGCCAGGAAGTTTCATATCAGCGCACTCTCCGCTGCTGAGTGAAAATCTCATTCCAGCTGCTAGATGGTTGTTGGTGCATATGGGCGTACTGCAGTACGTCTCCCAACGTACCCGACATGCGCTCAACGGGATTTAAGTCGGGGGAATGGGCGGCGGTTCTAGGCGTTCAGTTCGGAATCGCGCGACTGCTACGGTCGCAGTTTCGAATCCTGTCTCGGGCATGGATGTGTGCGATGTCCTTAGGTTAGTTAGATTTAAATAATTCTAAGTTCTAGGGGACTGATGACCTCGGATGTTAAGTCCCATAGTGCGCAGAGCCATTTGAACCATTTGAATTGGCGGCCAGTCCATTCGCCGAATATCTTCTCGCTCCAAGAGTTCGATTTCGCCCTGCTTCGTTATCCATAAAAATGAAGTCAGGACCGCACCGCTGAAAGACTAACTTGGGGAATGAGTACAGTGTCACAGTAACATTGGCCGGTGACCCTACCGTGTTCAAGGATTTGAAGGTCAGTACGCCCATGCAGTCTTACGCCTCTCCACACCATAATATCTGTACTACCAGTACTATCATGTTCGACCAAGTTCCAGAGGCAACGAGAGGTAGTAATACGTAAGGCACCCAAGGTCACTGTCGAACAAGATCATTTTGGCGGTCTAGGTGTCATGGCGTGGGAGTTCCTGGTTACATTACGTACCCAAACATAGCGACAGGTGGGAATACTGTCGAACAAGATCGTTTTGAAGATCTGGGTGTCATGGCGTGGGGAGGTATAATGTTAGGTGGGCGTACTGATATTCATCTCTTTGACCAGGGTACACTGACAGATTAGCATTATTTTGAGACTGTACTCCTTCTCCATGCGCGCCTTTACAGGGGTGCATTAGGCCCTGACATCATTTCTATCGATAACAGTGAGCACCAAATGGTACTGCGCAGACACAGTTGTTGCTGGAACGTGAGGATATTCGGCGCATGGACTGGCCTTTTCGTCTCCCGACTTACATCCCATCCCACACGTGTTAGATGCGTTGGGGAAACGAGCTCCTACATTCCGCAAGCACCAACGACCACCAGTAATAGTCAACCGCTTGAGGAGGCATGAAACACCTGACCACAAGAACTCCTTACCAACATTGTGGTCAGCACGGGAACGCGCTGCAGAACGTACAATGCCGTGCGTGATGATTACACACCTTATTAAACCTTTGTCTTTTGTAATATTCAGGAGACCAGGAAATCACGATGATTTCAATGTAATTGCTGTCTTTGAATAATAAGTGTCATTTCTGTTCCTCTCATTTCGTATTTGTTGCAGTTACTCTCGTCCTTAAGTTATACACACCAGTGTATAATACGCAAAAGATGTGATAATGCCTGAAAACCTTAAGTGAATATTATGAGTAACGAAATAACCAGAGAAGTAGTGAATAATATTAAGGTTAAATCAAATACATCAGAATGGTTCTTAAATTTCTGCGTGGAATTAAAACCACCTACGTATAGCGCTGACGAATAACAAATGAATAAGTAAGAGGAAGTTAGGAATCCAAGAAAAAATCATCAGAAAATTATAACACATAAATAATGGTAATATCAATAATCGATTTATGATACTTCCTGCCAAATTAAAACTTCGTGCAGAACTGCAAGTCGAAGCCGGAACCTTGCCTACAATTAATTTGATGCTGGCTTGTGGAGAAAATGATGGTCTCGTTTCCGAGTATAATTATCTTGTACGTTCATAACTGGTGGCAAGTTAGACTAAAGGTTAGATCAATGAACAAACTCTTACACTGTGTCACATTATAGCCGAAAACGAACATGACGTTGCCTGATTTGGAAAGGAGATATGACACTGCAGTTTCATATGAAAAAATTTGCTTGTATTACAGCACCTGCAGCTAATTGCCCATATTCTTTGACAGTAAGAGCTAATGATATACCATCTTGTGCTGAAGGAGACTGGCAGGTAGTGTGGAATGCATCATATATTTGTTTGACTCCATGTTTTGAATAGTAAAAGCTCTAATGTAAGAATATGACCACTTCACAAAACCCTAATTCTGTGATGTTATGATTTCGTCTTAATTGTCTGAAGCTTCAGTCATTTAGCTGTATCATAATCATTAGTGTGCTGCTTCATTTAATGCTGAAGGTGATCCATTTTTTTGGTAAGTGGCGCTAACGTACTTAGGTATAAATAAAATGCATCACCCAAGCAGGCGGAACAAATCCAGATATCGTCGGTCACACTGAATTAGCAATAAGTGTTTAAGAGCACGGAGGAATGTGCTCCAGAAGCACACTCACTTTTGTGACTGAAAAAGTAAGCGTTACTGCCAGCTTAGGAGATTAAGAGACTCCAGAGGAATTGCAAATATAAAAGCAATATCCAGTGTACATCACAGGCATATCATCGGCGTTCGTGAAAAGGGTTTGTCGTGTTGTCAGCCACTAACTTAACTGACGTGATACCACTGCTAGAAAGATTCTTGGGTTAAAACAGTGGACGGAAGAGGAAGATATGCAGAAATAACCGTGCACTGAACTGTACTCACAGCAGAGGAACTGAGCCATCTTATTCGCGTAGCCGTAAGAGACATAAAATTTCACTGAGTTGTTTCGACGCTGAAGGACTGTTAAAGGTGTGTACCTGTCTGTATACTCGGTTCGACACCGTCCTCTGGGTGCGGGACTGGCGGTACAATTTTCGGGATGGTTTCCATTGTTCAGGAACAAAGATCATATACCTTTACGTATGGCAGAGCCGTGCAGTATCTGCCTGCTTAAGTTTTTTGACTTTACTATGTAATTGAGGTGATTAAGTAAAATATTATCATACTATTCTGTTACCTCAAGACATATTCTATGAATATCACAGTGTAATTAATTTTATTTGTTAGTTATTCTTATTTGTTATTTACAGTAATTAATTACAGCCGGTCGCTGTGGCCGAGCGGCTCTAGGCGCTTCAGACCGGAACCGCGCTGATACTACGGTCGCAGATTCGAATCCTGCCTCGGGCATGGATCTGTGTGATGTCCATAGGTTAGTTAGGTTTAAGTAGTACTAAGTCTAGGGTACTGATGACCTCAGATGTTCAGTCCCATAGTGCTGATAGCCATTTGAACCATTTTGAATTAATTACATTGAAAGCAAAACAAGCTACAATTACAGGCCTTTCATCAAGTGTCTTGTATTATCGGTCATTGCCTTGTCTGTGATAAAATCGGGTGTTAATGTTACACTGTACTGATACTTAGTTGTAAAATATAAAATATAAAATGTTCACCTGATCCACAAATCCAGCATGTGCCCAACCTCTACACTTCTTACACATCAACCAGTCATTCTCAAATGAATCTAAACACGTAATGCTCTTGTCAGCCTCTTATTCTGACGCGTTACTGCCAGTAAATTCTAGTTTACTTCACCGATTTGTAATTTAACTCTTCATGGCAAAGCTTTGCGTGTTTGTTATATTTTGGACCCCCGACATAAGTTCAGTTATGTCCAACTCTTCTTCCAGCTTTTACTTTTCTTGGCGTTATTCTCTTCTCTTCGGTGACTATCTTTTTCTTTTCTGATTGTTGAAAACGCTTCAGCTGCTTTCCTCGCGATCTTTTTATCAGGTACATCCTTTCTGACAGTCGTTGTCATGCACTCTTCATTCCATTTTTCTCTTACTTTTTTTCTCATTTTCCGCCACTTCAGTCTGAGAAGAAATAAGAAGAAGAAAATATAATTTAAAAATTGGAATTACATCTGACCGATACTGGAAGACAATCGGGTCGCCGGTACTGCGTGACAGACACGCAGTAGTCTACGGTACGTTCTTTTATAGAAATTATCATAAAACGTTTCTTACATTTCATTCCTTAGATAACATAAATAACCGAAATATTGCGAGGAAACTTATCACTTACCTTTAAAATGTGCATCACAGACCACAGAATATCTTCCGTGGACTAAGAGGTACAGTAGCACCAGTAAGCACTCAGAACAGACAAAGCACTGAACAGAGTAAGCAGATATCAACCTCCGGTGCACATGGATACACAAGCTTGCTTCTGTTTACCGTAGCTTCAGCCATTTGGAGGCGGAAAGGGAAACCACAGTAGTGCCTAGAGCCCGGTGCTGTAAACCGGCTGATATGCATGACTCTCCCCTAATCCTAAAAGTTTATATATGTATCCACTCAAAAAAGACTTTGTTCTCTGTAAGTTTGAAATAAGACTGAAATTACGTAACTGATACTTCGTTCTCTGTAAGCTTGAAATAAGACTGAAATTTGTAACTGATAGTAGTCTGAAACACAACTGTTAGAATGGTTATGCGCTTTTCCCTGTAACTTTTCTGACTGCGAGAATGCAAATTTAATTTTAGGCTGCGAGAATGTAAACTGTCAATAACTTTAAACCAAATCAAAACTGCGTGACTTTACGTAACCCAAAAACTGAATCTGATGCAACACTATTGATTTGAAATTGGCCCTGTCAATACAGCAAAAATTGGTCAATTTTTGAAATAATGATCCCTGTCCTTAATGAATGCTATCCCTGAAATGATAAAAGTTCTTACGTTAATCTGCGCAATCGTAACGCTCTTCCAACTGCTCTCTGTTAGTACTTTAAACCCTATAGTTAGCAAACAGCTATCGTGCAGGGCTGTTGCTTAGGATACATTTCAATTAAATCGAATATGACGGAGACAATAACTTCTTGAGAAAAAAAGTTAATCAAAAATGACATGGGTCTTAGAACTGATACTGACTTTGGCTAAGTAACAAAAAGATGCTAACTTTAAAACTTGTGCTTGAGTCTTTGAAAATTAATAATCCTCATAATTGACCCACTCAATAAACTGATTATATATTAAAAATTATCTTTTCAAAATTATTGGATGTGAGTACTATACATTGACTCAGTCATCACTTATGGATACACGCATTGTGTTAGTAACAATAAAACTTCCTTTATCTTAACTGTTTCCAACTTCTGTCAATATTCCTTTTGCAGTTAGCAAACTTCATAGTATCTTTCAAATAAAAAAATCGATACTACCCGTAGCAAGTATGTATATACCCAACACACATCAGATACAACATGTCTTTACACTTGATAGTCCTCCACACATCTCTTAAACTAAAGTTACTTTAACACATCTTCCATAACATCTTTTATCAGCGATCGCTTTTGAGCAGCGATGCTACTACACAATCAATACTACTTTTGACCATCTCTGGTTCAATATAATATTTTTTTTACAAAACTTGAATTTACGCTGTGTATATACCTTTCATAAGCCTACTGCCTCCTTCTCAAGCATTTGACAGGGTTTTTATGGCAATTGGTCACAATAACACAACAAATTCTTAGCACTACGTAAGTATAGGCTGATAATAGTTCGGAAATGTGGGAAAAAAGGCATAATTAATAAAGAAATTCAAATCTTTGTGAGCGTCTGGCTCTTTGAATAACATAAAACTCTCATGGTTAATCTGCGAAGCATTTTCTTTAACCATGTAACATCTGTGATTAGGAATCGTAAGTGCACAAATATTCAGATACGATAGTTCTCATGTACACTATGAAACTTTGAAATATAGCCTAATATCTAAGAAACACACAATACTAGGAGAAACTCGCTCTTTACAAAGTACATGAAATTTAAACAACCTGAGTTATACAATACAGAGTTATAGAAAAACATTTCTAAGTGTTTACAAACTTATTAAGAAATGTTGTGTTTATGTACACTAGTATGGGAGATCAGGTGTCCATTTATAACGCTCATTTACATAGTTATAAGTAATCATAGGCACAGTTGCACAAAGCATAGTGTAGCTATATCATGAGTACAAAATATAAAGTAAAGAGTGAGATAGGCAAGGATAAAGTCGTGGCTGAGATAAAGTTACAGTTTGGATGCTCAGCAAATCGAGGATCCATAGACATTGGTTCATATTTCTTCATCAGAGGACAATATTTTTAAGTCGTGTTATTTTGAATATTTGTTTGAACATCACTAGACACGTCAAAGCAGTGAGAGCTGGCAATGAACAGACCCATTGTTGTCAGCAGTTGATATGGTACCTTTTGTGTTAGCAGAAGAGCCAACACAGTGTTACGAGTGGAGGCCGAAATGCACGCGTTTTAGCTCACGCAGGCTGGCCTGAGGAGGGAAGAACTATACTGACGTGAGGTCTGGAACATGACAAGGAATAAGAATTCAGAAAGCGGACGTAATTAGTTTGATACTTAACTTTAATCCATTAATGATGAACGTCGCCCTTAACGGTACATGATTCAAAATATTATCCGTTCAGAACACATTCTTGAAGATAGTAATTATAGTAACTTAATATGACGTTTTGTACGAAAGAAGGTATACAGTTTCGCAACTATATTGACTGATTGTTTGAAATATGCATCTAATGCAGACAAAATTTCTTCGTAGGGCAGAGTTGCTACGTCGCGTCGGGGAAATAATTTGACTATCACGCGGTAGGTTTGCACACCGACGAACGACAAAAGAAAAGACTGCTGCTCGTTACCTTGAATTCTGTAGGCGGGAGATGGAATCCAAATTGGCGTGACCACTCCGTCCAGCTTTCCAGTGCAGCATCAAAAGGTCTGAAGGTCGGTGCAACTGCGTGTTGTGGCTGCATTAGCGGTGGAGCGGCGGCTGCCGCATCGTTTTGCATTGCACGTTGACCCTGGACGAGCTGTCCAAGGGCATCCAGTAACGCCTGTATCTGTTGATTCTGTAAGCGATAAAATTCGGATAGTACATCTGGAGATTGTGGCGAAGCCATTACACAATGAAATCAGGGCAGATATATGTCGGTATAGTTAAGAACACCGTTTTTACTCCTCGTTGCCAAATTTTGTGATAGCAGAAGAACCAACACCATGTTACGAGTGGAGGCCGAAATGTACGCTTTTTACCTCACGCAGGCTGGCGTGAGGAGGGAAGAACTATACTGACGTGAGGTCTGGAACATGACAAGGAATGAGAATTCAGAGAGCGGACGTAATTAGTTTGATACTTAACTTTAATCCATTAATGATGAACGTCGCTCTTGACGGTACATTATTCACAATATTATCTTTTCAGAACACATTCTTGAAGATAGTAATTATAGTAACTTAATATGACGCCTTGCTAGGTCGTAACAAATGACGTAGCTCAAGGCTGTGCTAAACTGTCGTCTCTGCAAATGAGAGCGTATGTAGACGGTGAACCATCGCTAGAAAAGTCGGCTGTACAACTGGGACGAGTGCTAGGGAGTCTCTCTAGACTAGACCTGCCGTGTGGCGGCGCTCGGTCTGCAATCACTGATAGTGGCGACACGCGGGTCCGACGTATACTAACGGACCGCGGCCGATTTAGAGGCTACCACCTAGCAAGGGTGGTGTCTGGCGGTGACACCACAATACCCAATGTCCACTCAGCCAGTTATATTTTAAGTGCTGCCTACTACAGTAGTGAGCACAATGAATTGTGTCACTATAGTTCTCTCATTTGTAGTGTATTGATGTCGACATCAGTAAGCTTGCATATATTTATACTGTTGCAGACAAGTAAACAACTGTCCCGCAAAATTAAATTGACATTCTTGCAGTCCAAAAAGTTCGGTACAAGGCAAAGTGCATAAGCGACGAAATAAAATACATGCTCACATGCGACACCCATCCAAACAATTGTGTTTCAGACTACTGTTAGCTAAGTAATTTCAATATTATTTAAAACGTACATGTTACAAGGTGGCTTGTAAAAATATTCAAAACCCGATATCCGTCAGGCAATAAATAATTACCAGCTTTGGTGCAAACAATAAAAAATAGATTTTTTTCAGTTAAATGTTCATGTTTTGTGAAGTATCTGATTTATAGTATGAAGTTCATAATAGCCAGATACGTTTTGATTGATGTTGCAATTTCAGCAGTGTGCTCTGCATTACGTTCACTTCACGGGGCTTAAAGTTAAGTATGTTTTGTACCTACATTAACACTGGGTACAGCCACCAAATGAAATAATATAATAATTACTACAGTCTCATTAAATTACCATTTGCCATTCATCCCGTAAATGCGGAATACTGTCGACATACTCAAATAACTGCATCGCGAACGCTTTTTCCCGTCGTAATTGCATAACTTAGAGAAAAGTCAGAGAAAATTGTAATGACTCGGGAAAATTTCAAAACAATGGACAATGAATTGCCTGCTTGTGTTCTGTATACATTGCTAAGCCAAAAACTGCGACCATCTGCTTAATACATCGTTGGTCCATCTTTGGAGGGCAATACAGCACCGATTCTCCGTCGTATAAGACAAATGATTGGTAGATTCCCGGAGACACGTGGCACCGGATGTCTGCACACAAGTCACGTAACTCCTGAAAATTATGGGCCAATGCTTAGTGAGCGCGGAGTTGGAGCCCGAGACATCCATCGGGTTCAGATCAGGCTAATTTCATGGCCACGACATGAGTTCACTATTGTGCTGTTCAAACCACTATAGTAGCATTATGCCCTTGCGACGTGGAGAGTTATCCTGTTGGAAGATACAAGCACGAATGGATGCCGGTGGTTCACAGCAATATTCACGTTGTCCACAGCTGTTACGTTGTTTTCGCTTACAAATATAGTTCCCCTCGAAGTTAAGGTGAATTCCCCCCACAGAGCAACTCCAACGCCCCTCTCATCCCCCTCCACCCATACCCACGGATGTCACACGGCGCATGTTATGAACAGTGGTTCTCATGGATGACGTACTGTTGTAACAAGAAATGTAATCTAGGTAACACGTTTCCGTTGATACACGGTACAATGTCAATGATCCTGAGCCCACTGCAGTCGTCACTGACGACGTCTTAACACTTAGGGGTAGTTTGACGAGGAGGCCCATGTTAGTCCATGTGTGCTGAAGGGTGTGCTCCAAAATACGCGTGCCTGTACCAGCATTGCACTGTGTCGTTACGTGCTGCCTTTCATCACCCTTCAACCACTTTCCATAAATGCTCACGACAGTAGCACGCTGGCAGTCGACAGTACCCCGAGATGCTCGGTTACAAGCTCTAGCCCATAGTAATTAGCTATTAATCACAGGCGCTTACTTCCCCAATTCCCCATTTGCGGAATATTTCGTGGCTATGGTGATTCCCTATTCCAGCTCAACTGGTTGCCATTCAGTCTCGTGGTGCGCAGTGGTAATAATAATGTTTTGACTCCATGATTGTATATTGAGGTGACAAAAATCGTGGGATACACCCTAATATCGTGTCGGGCCTCCTTTTTCCCGGCGTAATGCAGCAACTCGACGTGGCATGGACTCAACAAGCCGTTGAATGTCCCCTGCAGAAATTCTCAGCCATGCTACCTCCATAGCGAATTGCGAAAGTGTTGCCACTGCAGGATTTTGTACACGAATTGATCTTTCTATTGCGTCCCATAAACCTTCATCGGGACTCATGTCGGGCAATCTGGGTGGCCAAATCCGCTCAAATTGTCCAGAACGTTCTTCAAACCTATCACGAAGAACGGTGGCGCTTTGCCATCCATAAGAATTACATCGTGTTTGGGAACATGATGTCCATGAATTCCTACAAATGGTCTGTAAGTAGCCGAACATAAACATTTTCAGTCAATAATCACTTCAGTTTTACCCGATAATCCAGAGCATTCCATGTAAACACAGCCAACACCATTATGGAGCCACCACTAGCTTGCCCAGTGCCCTGTTGACAACTTGCGTCCATGGCTTTGTGGGGTCTGCGCCGCATCTGAACCCTACCATCAGCTCTTACCCGCTGAAAATGGGGCTCATCTGACCAGGCAATGTTTTCCAGTCGTCCAGGGTACAACCGATATGATCACGTACCCAGGAGAGGCACTGCAGGTGATGTCATTCTGCCGCCATAGCCCATAAAGGCGAAATTTCGCCGCACTGTTCAAACAGATACGTTCGCATGCGTCCCAGAATGCTTTCTGCGGTTATTTCACGGAGCTTCCATTGTCTGTTAGCACTGACTATGCAAACGCCACTGCTCTCCTGGATCACCTAAGTACAAACGACAGTACGCCAATGCGCTGCCATTTATACCTTGTGTATGCAATAATGTACATGTGCGTATCACTATCCCATGACTTCTGTCATCACAGTCTGTGTATAACCGAACGTGTGCTGAAAAGTAATGCCTTCGAACTTTTTATGTGAAAACTATTGAAGCTTGTTTTAAAAAAAACGTTATTATCGTTCTACATATTTCTTCTTCATGTCTAAATATTATCAGCTCTCTGCCGCTAGAGGGCTCCGAATGGTAATCTGCAACATGACGGTGTGTAAAGTAACTATGTCGGTGTGTGACGAACAGCCCGCTGTCATCGAATTACGATTTCAAGGGGTTCGTCCAAACTTGGAGCACTCTCTCCTTCAGCATGACAATGGCAGACCACACACGAGCTCTGCAACAATGTCACTGTCATCTATCATTCTCCAGGCAGTCCCGACTTGGCCCAACCGATTTTCATCCGTTTCCAGGAAACCTTCGAGGACTTCACTTTGATGGTGACAAAGCGGTGCAAAAAGATTTGAAGTTGTGGCTTTGTCGATGAAGTCAAACATTCTGCAGTGAACGTATCAACGAACTGCTCTCTCGTTGGGAGACAAGCGTTCATCGACAAGGAGACAATGTTGAGAAACAAATATGTAGGCGTGAAGAATAAAAATGTATAGTGTTAATAATGGAACTACCTGGCAGATTAAAACTCGGGACCTTTGCCTTTCGTGGGCAAGTGCTCTACGATCTGAGCTACCGAAGCACGACTCACGCCCGGTCTCAGAGCTTTACTTCTGCCATATCTCGTCTCCTACCTTCCAAACTTTACAGAAGCTCTCCTGCGAACCTTGCAGAACTAGCACTCCTGAAAGAAAGGATACTGCGGAGACATCTCCCAGGCGCCTGTAATAACGAGGACGGCAATGCATGCTCTTCAACGGGCCCGCAAGCCTAGTCACAATGTTGGCAAGGAGCTGTTGTGGTAGGGCGTTCCATTTCTCCACCGGTGCGGCTAAGAACCGCTGCACGGTCTTTGGTGCATGTGGACGTGCTACAGTATGTCTCTCCAAGCATATCACGCTTGCGCGGTGGGATTTAAGTCGGGGGAACGAAAAGGCCAGCCCATTCGTCGAATATCCTCCCGTTCAAAGAGCTCCTACAACTGCGCTGTTTGCTAAGGTCGAGCATTTTCATCCATAAAAATGAAGTGAGGTTCGAATGCACCCCTGAAAAGACGTAAAATGGGAAAGGAGTGCAGTGTCACAATGAGAATGACCCGTCAGAGTGCCGTGTTCAAAGGTCTGGAGGTCAATACGCCAATGAAATATTACCTCTTCCCACGCCATAACTCTTGGACCACTACATGGTTTTGTTCGACAATGCTGGACACACTCATATGGCAAGAGGTGCACTCAGTAACATTGTCCAACAGAATCTTTTTGGCTGTCCACGTGCTATGCTGTGGGGAGGCATAATGTTGCACAGGTGTACCGACCGCCAACAGTATGCTCAGTGATCAACGTTGTGACTCTGTACTTCTTCGCCATGCCGTTGTCAATGTAGAGGCCGGTGATATGACGATACGTAAAAATCTCCTACACTAAGTTGCGACAGTGACTGGAAGACCCTCGATCGCCAAGACTTGTTTGTCACTGCAGCGGTCGTCGTCCTACCGTGCGTGTGTCCCGGGTACGTTCGACCTGACTTCAGTTTTAAGGACGACAATGGGCCAATGCCTCGAACTGCGCAGGTGGAGTATGTCTTGAAGCGAGAGGATATTTGCTGATTTGACTGGCCTGCCCGTTTCCCCAAATCCCATCGAGCACGTGTGGGGGCGTAGTGGAGTCGTACTGCAGCACGTCCAGCTGCACCAGCGACCGTCCAGCAGCTGTCGGCCACGCTGGCGGAGGGATCCACAATAACACGTTAGCAATTTTGTGGTCAGTATGGGAACTCGTAGTAGAGAATGCATTGCTTTCCACGGTGGTAATACATCATGTTAAGAACCATCTCGCACCATTTTTAATGTGCGGGAGACTATGATGAATCGTTCAGAGCTATTTGGCTTACATTTAGATGAAAACTTAAACCAGAAAAACCTGTATTGTAACTGCTGAAACACGGCCTATTATCTCTGAAACACGGTTGGCACTAGTGATTACATTGTTATACTTCCCTGTCGTCATCCAGGGGTTTCCATTTCAGCAGAACGGCGACCGCTGCAGTGAAAAAAAAAATCTTCGCGATCGACAGTCATCCACACACTACCACGACTAACCATGGAATATGTTTACATCAGGTCAGGTCATCAACTTCTACATATACAAAGGCATAGACAAGCATTCATCTTCGTATGTTCAAGATAAACATTTTTAAAACAATCCGAAGGCGTACACCACAACATGTCATCACACTGTTTTAGAATTCAACGATCGCGATGCTAGACTGCAGCTTAACACAAGTCTCCTGTTCGTCCCATCACCTCACCATACACAATAGGCTGTCATCAACACCTCAGAGCTTCGTCCTGCACTAATTCGTTTGATACTCTCAGTGCAGCATTCCAAGCCTTTCACTGCCACATGTTGCGTGTGCCCATCGGATGTGACCTCTCTGCTACCATATAAATGAGTTGCACGTATGGAAATCACCTCATCATAGGTTGCTACCAACCATGTGGGGAGAGAGGAGTGGAGTGGGGTGACCCTGTTGACAACACCGTCAACACTACCGACCTCTACCAACGGCTCTACTGACGACAGCCACAGCAGGCTACACAAACTCCACAAAGGTTTGCCATAGACAACTCCAGCGTTACTGACACCATCCACGCTAGGTGTCAGCATAGGAGCCCAGAGTCAGTTGCTTTTTCCAGAAAACTCACAATAAGCAGGAATGCCTTTTGTAATACTCCTGTTCCTATACACAAATCTGAATGCTTCCATCCATACGTGCCATTTTCAGGACGAGAACTATTGCATACTGGTGCGATTGTGATGCTTAAGATACTGACCCCAAAGAGGTGGGCCGGCCGAAGTGGCCGTGCGGTTAAAGGCGCTGCAGTCTGGAACCGCAAGACCGCTACGGTCGCAGGTTCGAATCCTGCCTCGGGCATGGATGTTTGTGATGTCCTTAGGTTAGTTAGGTTTAACTAGTTCTAAGTTCTAGGGGACTAATGACCTCAGCAGTTGAGTCCCATAGTGCTCAGAGCCATTTGAACCAAAGAGGTGGTTGGTGCATGGCAGCTGCAATGCAGACACAAAAACATTGTCTATTTAAATTTATCTCTCTATCTGTTGGTAAAGAGGGGAGTCCTGTTTCCGGGCGCAGCAATCCTTAGGAACGAAGGAAGGTTCGTTTAATGTCTCGCTGACGTCGTTGTTAGTATTAGTTCATTCGTAGGTAGACGCAGAAAATAAACATAGGTGACCACATTGTAGTGCTGCAACGATGAAAATTAATATTACGACGATGTCAAACCTTATTTTCATGATTTAAAGAAGTATTCATGATATTAAAAATGTAATTATAATTTTATTATTTTCATTTTTGTGCTCAGTGTATCGAAGACTTTCTAGTGCACGGAATAAATTAGCATTGTTTGTACTACGAAACTATATATGAATGTTAAGGGTTAAGCATGTAATAATTCGATGTAAGACATTTTGTTGAGTCTGAATTTTGTTCTCGTACTGGTCGGTAGAGAAGGAAAAGTTCCTTAATCGATGTGAAGGTATAAAGGCTGTAAAAAGGAGAGAGAGAGAAGGTAAATACAAGTTATTCAAAACAAATATCTCTAAAGTGTAACGTCTTGTCATTTCCTATAACTAAAAATTGCAACGTCTAATCTGAGCCTGTCCTGAATAACAGCGAAGAACATTTATGTTATCACGTATTTTCTTCGTTTGATCACGGTTGTGATTCGCATGTTTCTTTTTGTTACGCGACGTGTTGTGAATATTTTCATTATACGCGCAAAAGTGCACATAGCTTTAATCGAACCTGCGTCTTTCGGAAACGATAACTTTTAATCAGTACAATTACACGAATACCGTCTAAATGGCAACCGTGATCGCAAAAGTGCTTCCTGGACCAAATAATTGTTATAAAATGTGTATTCTCCAAAACGAGCAGCATTGCACTATCGCTGACTCGCAACAATCGAAAGAGTAAGAACAGTGCTTAAATAAAATTGCCACCTTTTAATAATTATTATTATCCCATTAAATAAATAAATAGCAATTCAGGGGTCAAGGTGGTTGGTAGAGGTAGCACCTTTGCTTGGGGCTGACTCAGTACTGGTCCTCACCACCCCAGGGATGAGCTGAGGAGGTATGCAAGACCTTTGCCTCTGAGGAAGCTACGTCCAAGACCGTTCGTGCGTGGTGAAGAGCCACATCTTACACGAGGTGACCCTGTTAACGCAGAACACGGCGGATCTATAGGAGAAAACCTTGAAAAAAAATCTCACATTCCAAATCCTCAATGCGTCTGTACTCGAGTCGAGCGGCAGCGAGGTCAGCGTCTGTCCATCTAGTAGGTGCGGCTGTATTATACGCTCCAGGAACTGACAATCCCTGGTTCTAAACACCCAGTGGAAACACTGGGCCAAATCTTACAAGCTATCATGATTCGTGAGAGTAATGACAGAATTACCCCAGGTGGTAACCAATCCACTCGTCGACAGACGACAACTGGGTTTTCGGATTCTGGGGAACCCGGGCCATCACGATCAGAGTTCTCAAGCAAACTTCGTCCCAAGGTTCCCATGTACATTGGTACCTTTAACATTCAGACCCTAATTCAACCTGGAAAATTACACAACTTAGTAACAGAGCTAGACCAACAAAAAATTAAGATCTTAGCGTTACAAGAAACTAGATTCACGGATGAAAATAGACTATGGAAACTATCGCATCTTCAAGAGCAAGACTGACAAACGAATAGCCAATGGTACGCCACTCCTGGGCATGGCATTTGCGGTGCACAGAAATATATTAGGCTCAATTAGAGAGGTCTCTTCCATAAATAATCGCCTCATGACCATGCATATCCAGTGCGCCAACAAGAAATACACATTGATAAATGTTCATGCACCCACAAACATAGACAACAAAAAACGCCAACTACAAACTGAAAAATTCTGGACTAAACTTGAAGATGTCATGGCCAAAATTCCCCGGGATGATATCAAAATCTTAATGGGAGATTTCAATGCACAAATTGGCAGAGAGAAAGAACACCAAAAAACTGTAGGAAAATATCCAGCACACAGGTTCACCAACAGAAACGGACTGAGATTTATTGAATTATGCCAACAAAATAATCTAAAAATAATGTCTACATCTTTGAGAAAAAAACCTAGAAAACAAAAGACCTGGAGGTCCCCCATACAAGAGATCGGCGAATATCAGATTGGCCACATTGCCATCTCCTATTTCGTACAGAAAGAGATCCATGATGTCCAAGTCCGCAGAGGGGCGAACATTGACTCAGACCACTACTTAACACGCATTAAAGTGAAATTCACCCCCCAAAAAAATTCTATCCGAAGAAAACACACATGATGAAATTTGACACACGAACAATCAAAGAAACCAATCTGAAGGAGGAGTGGGAAAAGGAACCAGCTGACTCTTGGGAAAAATTTCGAACAAAAATTACAAAGAAGGCAAAAGAACTGATCCCATTGAAAAAGAACACAAAACACCCCTGGTGGGACTCTGGATGTGAAAAAGCACTGGAAGAAAAAAAGAAAGCCTTTCTGAAGTATAACAGTAAAAAATCCCCAGAAAATCTAGATCACTTCCACAACACCAGAAGACAAGTGGCAAAAACAATCAGACAAGTCAAGAGGAAGTACCTCAAGGAACAGTGTGAGTCTATTGAAGAAAATTTCCGTAACTATAATGTACGAGACTTCTATAAGACCTTTGCTGGGAGAATCAATGGATACGGCTCACGAAATCTATGTTTCAGAAAACCAGATGGAAAACTAGCGCTCACAAATCGGGAAAATCGTGAGGAGCTGGCAAGATACTTTTCCGGACTCCTCAATTGCCCTGAACCTTCTTCAAGATTCCCTCAAGAAACTGCTATCTACACAAATCTAGAATCCCCACCACCTACACTAGAGGAGATCCAAAGACATATTCATAGACTGAAAAACAACAAGGCATCCGGAGAAAATATCACTGCAGAACTACTTAAAAATCTTGGACCAAATTCCCTCAAAGAACTCACTCAAATCATCACAGACATTTGGCAGACAGAAAAACTACCAGAAGATTGGAAATGCGCCCTAATTCATCCACTGCATAAAAAGGGTGACATGGCAGATATAAACAACTATCGAGGAATCTCCCTTCTCCAAGTCACTTATAAAATCCTCTCAGCTTGTCTTCTTCAACGAACACAAGAACAACTCGAACACAGTATTGGTGAATACCAAGCTGGCTTTCGCCCTCACCGATCCTGTGCAGAACAAATTTTCAATTTGAAGACAACACTAAAATACAAAGCAGTCAGAAACAGTCCGATCATTTGTTCCTTTGTTGATTTCGCAAAGGCTTATGATTCAATCGATAGGCAATCTCTCTTTATTATCCTTGAGGAGCTAGGACTCGATCCGAAAACCCTAAACCTTATCAAAGAAACGCTCACAAACACAACTTCTAAGATAAAATTCCTGGGTGAAATATCAGAGTCCTTCCTGATCAAAACCGGCGTCAAACAAGGTGACGGCTTGTCTCCACTCCTCTTCAACCTTGTCTTAGACAAAGTCATCCGAGAATGGGAAAAAGAACTGAAGAATCAAAATTACTGGAAGCCTATACAACTAGGAAGATCTAAAGATGGTATTAAAATTTCATGCTTGGCATTTGCAGATGACGTGGCCATTCTAGCAGAAAACGAGACCAAAGCAATTAAACAGATAGACATTCTCAAAGAACGCGCCGAAAAAGTTGGGCTACAAATTTCCTTCCAAAAAACCAAATTCATCTGCTCAAAATTTGAAACTCAAAAACTGACTACAAAATATGGACAAATTGAGAGAGTTCCAGTTTTTAAATACTTAGGCGAAGTCCTAGAACAAACAGGGGGAGAGAAAACTGCACAAAAAGTTCGACTGCAAAAACTGAAAAGAGCATACTGGAAAACCCACAACATCTACAATAAAAAGTGTCTCTCCATTCACTCAAAAATACGACACTACAATACAGTAATCAAGCCCGAAGCAATATATGCCAGCGAAACACTCACACTCCATAGAAAAGGCGACCTGGAAGGCATCCTGAAAGAGGAACGCAAAATTATCAGAAAGATTCTTGGCCCAAAAAGAACGGAAGATGGATACAGGTTACAGTCTCGGAAAACTACAGAAAAATTATCTAACCTCGCCGCAGACATCCGGAAAAGAAGACTAAAATTTTACGGTCATATCCACAGACTCCCAACACCCAGACTCTCCCACAAAATTTTAATATACATTGAAAAATTGAAAACCATACCCTGGATACAAGAAACCAAAACAGATCTAGCAAATGCACAAATAAATTCTTCAGAAGTTATAAACAGAAATGTATACAGGCAAAAAATCTGTAGTTGGAAAGTACAACCCGAGAATGAAGTTTGCAAGAGACAGGGGACAAAATGGACAGAGGAAAGAAAGAGAATTCATGGGGAAAGAATGAGAGAAGTTTGGAGAATTAAAAAATTGAATCGGAAAAGCTTTGGGTGATCCGTATGGGTCCAATCGCACATAATAATAATAATAATAAATAGCAATTCAGTGGCTATCCAATCAACAAACAGAGAGGGCAATTCAGCGGCAACCTATTAATAGGACTAGCTTGTATGTATGTGCTTATGTGTGTCGTTTCATTTTGTTTCATGATGTAATGAGCGGAAATCGACGACGGCCCTAATCACGATGCTTTCGATACACCATTACATCCCAGCGGCAGCAGAGCAAAGCACTGCGGAAGGCGAGCACATCATCAACAAAAATTACATTATGTGTGTGTACACCATTCCATCCCAGCGGCAGCAGAACAAAGCGCTTCAGAATGTGAGCACATCATCAACAAAAATTGCATCTTGTGTGAGTGTGTGTCCTCTTAGGAAGCTATAAGAGTCAATTATATTTAAATAACTGCGAGAAGGATCAGTAAAATACAGCATCAAGTGTTTTCAGTAGAGGTTAACTCAACGAGATTGGAACTGAATTTTAATCAACCGAAAGTGAACATTTATAGTACTGATTCCAATATGTTGCAGTGTAGTAATTATTTTATGTTTTGTGTGACGGAATAATTGATGTGTTGCGTGTGACGTTTTCCCGATTAGACTTGCACCCAAACATTTGCAAACATGGTGAAAAAAGTGCGAGGTGTAGGAAAAGCTACACAGCAGGAAGTAACTCTAGAACATTCAGAGGAGGAAGGAATAACTAGTGATGTAGAAATTGATAATATTTTTCCAGATCAGACAGAGGATATAGAACAGGGCACTAATATTAAAGTCAGTGATCCATCTGCTGTAGAACACTCAGGCAGAATACAGACGGTAGTTCAAGTGCATACTGAAGCAGAACCACAAGAAACACCAGTTACAGTCGATTTACCACCGGTAGAGCCAACGCAAACAGTAATGGATCCATTTTCTCTCTTAGTGATGAAAATTGGACAAATGTTTAAAATACAGGAACAATCACAGATACAGCGTGAACAAGAAACTGCTAAACAGCTTGCAACTGAGATTAATAATAATTTAGATAAACGTATTAGCAGAGTAGATGAACGGATTAGGACCTTGGGTGAACGCATCAGTCAATTAGACGAGCGTACGCAGTTAAGCTTTTCACAGTTCTCAAAAGAGATAGATCAAAAGCTTCAAAACTGGTTAAAAGAACACGATCGCCAGCTGCGACAGCAAATTGATGCCCAGTTGTCTGCTATACAGAACAACATTGCAAGTATGCAACAAACATACCATGACTTACCACAGAATGTAAAGCAAGTAACCCAGGATGTGGACAAATTACAAGAAACACACACTTCTTTGGAAGCAGAAATACGCAACATAAGTACACGTATAGAAAACCTTACGGTTGATAATCAAAACGTAATAGAACAAAAATGCAAAGAATAAGAAGAACGCGTTGTGACCACATTCAACACATGGCTAAATGACAAAGACAAACAAATTAGTGCTGTTATACATAAGGAACTACCTGTGATGTTACAACGAGCAGGAGCACAACTGATACATGAAACCGACGCAAAGATTCATGAACTCCAGACTGAATTACAAAACGTGCAGAAAGTGCTTAATGAAACACGTATGCAAACATCTCATAACAGTTCACCGGAGTGTGTTAGTATCACAGAAACACACCCTGATCATTATGAAACGCCTTTAACTGAAAGTAGGGGGCAGACGGGCAATAATTTCAATCCAACACGTGGAGTAACATCCGTTTATCAAGACCAGACACAATCATTGGTGACTCAGGATGCTTTAGTGAAGAATTCACAGTTTCAGAAGTTTACCAATGATAAGAACGGACCCCATCCAATTGTGTTTATCAAAGGGATCCGCGGAATAATGCCAAGAAGTTGGAACGAAAGGGAGAAAATTGTCTTCACCATTACCCATATTCAAGGTGAGCCAGCGTTGTTCGTGACACAGAAAGCTGAACAATGCAGCTCCTTCGATGAATTTGAAGAAGCTTTTCTAAACAAGTATTGGTCGCGTGGGGTACAAGAACGATTAAGAAAAGAAGTTTATAGTCCTGAGCCATTTAACAGAAAAGGCGGTACTTTGCGGAAATATTTCGAAAAGTATCTGGACAAAGTGAAATATTTATCCACACCAATTCCTGAGTGTGATGTTTTAAAGATATTAAAAGAGAATTTACCGCGTGATCTAAAGGAGAAATTGTTTCACATTCCTGAAGACAACGTGGAACATTTTCTATCTGTACTGGACTCTTTAGATTTGGTTATTGAAGAGGACAGACACCATTATGGGAATAACTCGTCGAATAATGGTAATGGTAATGGCAACGCGCGAAACCACAAGAACAATAGTAATAGAAACACCTACTATGGGAATCAAAATCATTGGAATAGTCCGAATTATTCAGGATGGCAGAACCACAATATGAACACAAATGGACAGTACGGTAATGCATCGAATCACAATTATCATCCACAGAACAATAGTGGACAAAACAATAACGGAAACTTTTCAATGAAACGGAAACGAGATTTTAGAGCTAACGTCAATTACAATAACGGTAATTTTTCAAATAATCAGCAAAACATGCAACCACCACATAACTGGTCAACACAGAATTATGCACAACAGCAATGGCAGCAGCCTAGGCCACCGCAATATCACAACAACAATCATGTACAACCCCCGTACAATACAAATATGTCAAATAACATGCAGCAGCATATGAATGCGCAGTCATGGCAACCATCGGATCAAAATATCAAGATAATTGAGGTAAGTGAACCGCAACCGTCAACCAGTATCAGTCTGTCAAACTAGATGCGACGACATTCTGCTCCCGTGTGTCAGTCGCAAGGTGTCTAGAGGGCACTTGCACGAATGATGTTAGTAATAACGAGCAACCAAGCGTGCAGACAACCAGCTGTAGTAACAATGAGAATGTGTGTCGCATAGAATCAGCAGCGATCGGGTCGAACGACGCAAAAGATGCAGTGTGCAGGAATAATTCTGTTGATGTTGCTCAGCAACGTAGTTCAACTATGCAGATGTTAAGATATAATGACGGAGTCGATATACGAGAGGAATTATGTCAAGATTTTCGGAAGAAGTGTAATTTGTTTGAACGGGAAGTTGTACAAGCAGCTATAGTTTGTGATATTTATGGTATTCAAACTACGGTGATTTTAGACACTGGAGCGTCTGTTTCTGTGCTGAATGAATCGTTCTTTCTTCACTTAAAGAAGATTAGAAAGATTCCGGTTTTTCCAGTCACTAACTGGCGAGTTACAGGAGCCACTAGTCAGAAAGCCCAACTAGTTCGGGAACAGACACGGATTTGTATTAATTTTGGAATGGGAGCCAAAGAGTGCACCTTCCTTATTGTAAAGAATTTAGCCGTGAACTGTCTCCTCGGATTAGATATTTTGGGAGAGACGGAAACTATAATCGATCTCGCAAAGGGTGAATGCAGCATGTGATTCGGTGACACGAGAGTCAGGTTAGACTTGGTAAAGACCAAAGAATTGCATGGCAAATATTGTGAAATTTTAAAGATAGAACCGATTCGCGCACATTTATGGCGGCTTCAAGATAGTTTCAATTGCAGTACATTCCCGGTCATGGAAGATGTGGAGGACGGGGAGAATATCCACCTCTCTGAAATAGTAGAAAAAGTACAACAATACTCCGGTCTTGACAGTCTGCAACAAAAGCAATTATTAGACACACTTACTAATTATCGTAAAGTATTTTTGAAAAAAACCTGGACTAATTAAAGGTTAAGTGTACGACATGCAAGTGTTTCCCCATGAAATTTACTGCCATCAAACGTACTCAATACCCAGCGCGAAAAGGGTAGCAGTAACAAAAGAAATTAGACGAATGCTGGAATGGGAAATTATTGAGACCTCGTTATCACCATATAGTAACCCACTTTTACCGGTAATGAAATTCGATGGAAGCGTAAGGTTGGTTCTCGACGCTCGCCGGATTAATCAAATTATTATGCCTGTCAGGACGCGGCCTGAGAATCTAGAAGAACTATTACAGAAGTTCCATGGGATAAAGTATCTATCAAGCCTCGACCTCCGCGCGTCATACTGGCAGGTGGTCTCAACGCCAAGATCTAGGAAATATACAGCATTTATTCATAGAGGAAGAAGCTATTAATTCAGAGTATTACCATTCGGATTGAATGTCAGTGCCGGAGTCTTTATTAATGCGCCTGACACTGTCCTAGGCCCGGATTTGTTAGAGCAAGTTACTGACTATGTGGACGATTTATTGATTGCTTCACCAACGTGGGACGAGCATATAAAACTAATTAACTTGGTGTTACACAAATTTGAACTTGCAGGTGTTACGGTTAACCTTAAGAAGTCCAAGTTTGGAAAGACGGAGATAAAGTATCTAGGACATATAGTATCATCAGAAGGAATCTTCCCGGATAGTACGAAACTCGAGGCTATCAGAAATTGTCCATATCCGGCCAACAAAAGACAATTAAAGGCATATATGGGTCTTGTATCCTTTTTCCGAAAGTTCGTGCCTAATCAATGGCTTAACAGCGAACATCTATTGGGGCTTCTGAAAAAGAATGCGCCGTGCGTGTGGACCGACCAGTGTGCACATGATTTCGACACGATCAAGCATTGCTTGTAAAGTGCTGAAATCTTGCACCATCCAGATCTCAGTAAGGATTTTTGCATAACCTCAGATGCTTCATGTACTGGGTTAGGTGCGGGTTTATTTCAAACAGAAACAGTAGACGGACACGGGCAAATAAAAATAATGTCTTTCGCAAGTCGTGTATTATCGGAATGCGAACGCACATATTCCACTACAGAGCTTGAAGCATTGGCAGTGGTATGGGCGTTTCGCAAATTTCATTATTATGTTTATGGTAGACACGTTCGGGTATACTGTGATCATAAGGCTTTGAGTTTCCTGCTGACCTGTAAACTTCTCCATGCACGTTTGGCAAGATGGACATAAGCGTTGCTGGAGTATGATTTCCAGATTATTTACATCAAAGGAAGTAATAATATTGTGGCAGATGCTTTGTCTAGGCTACCCCAAGGTTTACCTCAATTTAGTGAACACACAGTGCAAGCATCGGAATTTAAAGTGTTACTAATGGCGGACAATGTTAATCGTAAATATTTTCTAGACATGTGTAAAAATATGGCACAAAAACAGGATATACGAGGGCGGTTCAGAAAGTAACCTCCGATTGGTCACAGTGCGGGTTGTGGGGGGAGTAGCGACGCCATCTGTGCGTTCACGCACTCAACAGGTCAGTCGGCATCAAGCCGTGGTCGAGTGAACGTCGTACCTGCGCTAGTTCAGTTTTTGTGGCAGTTTGAAATTTGTGCTGCAATAGAAAACCCCGCCAAATGTGAAGTGCGTGCTGTCATAAGGTTTTTTACAGCCAAAGGATATTCTGCAGCAGCTATTCATCGTGAGCTTTGTGCCGTGTACGGACCAAGAGTTATGAGTGAAGGAGTTGTCCGTAAGTTCTGTGCACAATGGGTGCCCAAAATTCTTACCGACCACCACAAAACTCAAAGAATGGCCTCTGCATTAGACTTTCTGTCACGTTATGAGGACGAAGGAGAACCATTGTTAAACAGAATCGTGACCGGTGACGAAATCTGGATTAAGTACGTGAACCCTGAGACAAAAGAACAATCAAAGATGTGGGCACATTCAAATTCGCCTACCAAACCAAGAAAAGCCTCGCAAGATTTTTCTGCCAGAAAACTGATGGCAACGGTGTTTTGAGATGCCAAAGGGGTGTTGTTGGTTGAATTCATGGAACGTGGTACGGCCATTAATCAAGACGTGTACTGTGAAACAATAAAAAAGTTACGACGGGCTATACAGAACAAACGCCGTGGTATGCTGACTTCCGGTATCGTTTTTTTGCACGATAACGCCCGTCCTCACTCTGCTCGCAGAACAACGGCCCTTCTTGAGTCCTTCAAGTGGGACGTTATCAACCATCCACCTTACAGCCCAGACCTGGCGCCAAGTGATTATCACCTCTTCATGCATTTGAAGAAATGGCTCGGGTCACAGCGGTTTGATGACGACGATGATGCGGTCACAGGCTGGCTCCAGGCACAAGCGGGTGATTTTTATGCAGAAGGAATTTCAAGGCTTGTGAAGAGATACGATAAGTGCCTCAATCGCTATGGAGACTATGTAGAAAAATAGTGCAAAGATGTAGTTGTAAGATGTATATATTAAAATATTTTTATTTAACTTGGTGTATTTTTTTAAATCAACCGGAGGCTACTTTCTGAACGGCACGAGATCAAGGATCAACTGAGGACGGATCCTACTTCGAAATTGCATAAATATTACATGTTACATCAGGATGTATTATTCTCTAGAAGACATGAGGATTCACGAAACTGGCTAGTATGCATTCCGCAGCAATGTGAGCAAAAGTTAATAATATATACACACAATGTTTGGGGTTGTTTCGGTTCAAGGAAGTGCCTGGCGAAACTAAAAATGTATTGTCATTCTAATAACATGTATAGAAAGATCCTACGGATGACGCGAGCATGTGACATTTGCCAGCGCGTAAAGCCGTGTGCTTTATCGTCGCAGACATTAATGCAGTCAATTGTTCCAACTGCTTCGCGCCAACTTTTAAGTATTGACATCGCTGGACCTCTGCCAACTGCCAGAGGAGGGGTCAAATACCTCGTAGCAGTGCTAGATAACTTTACTAAGTTTTTAAAGCTATTTGCTGCAAAAACAACAGCCACGAGAACGATAATAAACCGATTGGAAAATGATTACATACCTCATTTCGGAACGCCAGGAACATTACTCTCTCACAATGTCTCAAATTTTACGAGTGTTACCTGGAAGAAATTCTTAGAGCAACATAATATAAAACCAATTTTCATTTCGAAGTTCCACCCCCAAGGTAATCCCACGGAACGTGTGTTCCGCGAGTTTAATCGCTTTGTGAGAACGTACTGCTCAGCTAAACAAACTGAGTGGGTAGAATACATAGAGCCGTTTGAAAGTGTTGTAAACTACATACCACAATTACCGACAGGTTTTACTCCAGCAGAACTCACATTAAAAACAAAAGAGAACAATAGTTGGGTCAACCACCTTCCAAAACTAAATACCCGAACCGGAAGACTGGGAGGACAAAGTTAGACAAGCATTGGTCACACTATACGAGAACGCACAGAAACGGCAAGAATCTCACAACCGGAGACTACAGAATACTCAACAATTTAACGAGGGACATATGGTGTTAGTAAGGAATAATCCGAAGTCGTCATTATTAAAGAGAAAAATAAAGAAATGGTTTCCGTTATATTCAGGACCACATAAAAATAGTTATTTCTTGGTCTATCCCAACTCAAATAGACAGAAAGGACTATACAATCACAAAGACTTGAAAAGATATGTATCTTAAGTACAGTAGATGACCTTTTACGTGTGTCGTAATGACGTGAAGTTAAACATCAAAGACTCAAGTACTGTGCGAGTAGGCTAAGTGACAATTATTAATTAATGGACTAGTGTATATGTATTTCATGGACACACTGCGATGTGGCGTGTGGGAGAATAGGAACATACAACATCGGAAGCATCAGTACTGCTTGGAGGAAGAGACTCTCAGACTACCAATTAGTTGTAAGAAAATTTCAGCTCCAGTTCGACAGAGAAGAGGACGCCGAGCTGCAGCAAGGAGAAGAAGAATTGCTTCAAGATGATTCCACCCTAATACACTTAATCAAACATAATACACTCCTGGAAATTGAAATAAGAACACCGTGAATTCATTGTCCCAGGAAGGGGAAACTTTATTGACACATCCCTGGGGTCAGATACATCACATGATCACACTGACAGAACCACAGGCACATAGACACAGACAACAGAGCATGCACAATGTCGGCACTAGTACAGTGTATATCCACCTTTCGCAGCAATGCAGGCTGCTATTCTCCCATGGAGACGATCGTAGAGATGCTGGATGTAGTCCTGTGGAACGGCTTGCCATGCCATTTCCACCTGGCGCCTCAGTTGGACCAGCGTTCGTGCTGGACGTGCAGACCGCGTGAGACGACGCTTCATCCAGTCCCAAACATGCTCAATGGGGGACAGATTCGGAGATCTTGCTGGCCAGGGTAGTTGACTTACACCTTCAAGAGCACGTTGGGTGGCACGGGATACATGCGGACGTGCATTGTCCTGTTGGAACAGCAAGTTCCCTTGCCCGTCTAGGAATGGTAGAACGATGGGTTCGATGACGGTTTGGATGTACCGTGCACTATTCAGTGTCCCCTCGACGATCACCAGTGTTGTACGGCCAGTGTAGGAGATCGCTCCCCACACCATGATGCCGGGTGTTGGCCCTGTGTGCCTCGGTCGTATGCAGTCCTGATTGTGGCGCTCACCTGCACGGCGCCAAACACGCATACGACCATCATTGGCACCAAGGCAGAAACGACTCTCATCGCTGAAGACGACACGTCTCCATTCGTCCCTTCATTCACGCCTGTCGCGACACCACTGGAGGCGGGCTGCACGATGTTGGGGCGTGAGCGGAAGACGGCCTAACGGTGTGCGGGACCGTAGCCCAGCTTCATGGAGACGGTTGCGAATAGTCCTCGCCGATACCCCAGGAGCAACAGTGTCCCTAATTTGCTGGGAAGTGGCGGTGCGGTCCCCTACGGCACTGCGTAGGATCCTACGGTCTTGGCGTGCATCCGTGCGTCGCTGCGGTCCGGTCCCAGGTCGACGGGCACGTGCACCTTCCGCCGACCACTGGCGACAACATCGATGTACTGTGGAGACCTCACGCCCCACGTGTTGAGCAATTCGGCGGTACGTCCACCCGGCCTCCCGCATGCCCACTATACGCCCTCGCTCAGTCCGTCAACTGCACATACGGTTCACGTCCACGCTGTCGCGGCATGCTACCAGTGTTAAAGACTGCGATGGGGCTCCGTATGCCACGGCAAACTGGCTGACACTGACGGCGGCGGTGCACAAATGCTGCGCAGCTAGCGCCATTCGACGGCCAACACCGCGGTTCCTGGTGTGTCCGCTGTGCTGTGCGTGTGATCATTGCTTGTACAGCCCTCTCGCAGTGTCCGGAGCAAGTATGGTGGGTCTGACACACCGGTGTCAATGTGTTCTTTTTTCCATTTCCAGGAGTGTACAAACTTGTTGGGATTTAGTAAACTTTCAGGAACTTATGCGTGTGGAACTACGAACAGTGAACAGAACTGCATATTTCACACAACAGTAGGATATAGTGACTTTAGAAAATATACGTTTCATTTTGTTGATTGTTAACTAATTTGAACTCAATAGGGTGAGCAGGTTATGTTCTTTTTTTTTCTTTCAGACTGTGTACAGGATACACTTACAACATGTAAAGTTTACGCGAGTTACATATTATCCCATTAAATAAATAAATAGCAATTCAGTGGCTATCCAATCAATAAACAGGGAGGGCAATTCAACATCCAGGGAATCAATCTGGCAGTTAGCTGAAATTCTCAGGGAATTTACGTAATTCATAGCATCATATGTCATAGCAGCAAAGTATAACAATCTATACCGCACACATAAAGGTTAAAGTAGTAAATTTCCGAAATTCAAAAGTGAATTAAGATATCTTGCTGGTAACTCATTCTATAAACTATCTCATGATGTAGAAACGTGGTTACTAATATAATTAAAAGTTTTGTAGTATGTAGTTATCTGTAATCCTTTGATTATTTTGAATTAGCGGCCTTTATGGTGAATAATTAAGACATTAAATATAACATATACACAAAATAGAGTTTATTCTGTTATATTTAACGACAGTTAAAAGGTAACACAGCCTCAAATACCAGCTTATATTACGTAGCTCTCCCTGTTTACGTTTACCTTGACGATTTCCACACATACATAGCTTCTTTCTCACGGTGTAACCTGTAAAGCCCGTTGACTGCGTGAATACACAGAAATAAAGCAATAAATGTAGTTTTAGAAGGTCTTGCTCTTACATATACGTAGAAAATCATACGTCACATGCATTATTCATAATACTGAGGCTATATGGGCAATAGAAAGAAACTGTAGACATGAGAACTGGAATGAAGTATCCTTTCGTATTGTGATAAAATGTTGTACATTGCGTCAATCGTCAGTACCACGAAGAAAATATTTAAAAAATCAGTTCTTCTGGTATTTCTATCAATTAATAGTGCAAAGTTAAACCACAACTGTACAGTACATAGAAGATACCTTTTGAACGTGTGGAGATTGTGGCAGAGACATAATAGAGGAGCTGACGACTACACAACTTGTCTGTAAGACGTCAAAAGAAATTGCCACAATCACTGATTAAAATCGTAAACGAAGAGGTTTAGTGGTTAAGACACTAACCAGGTATCTGGAAGACACTGAGTAGAAATCTCCATCCTTTTTAAATGTCCCTTCACCTGCGTAAACTACTTCAAGGGTTTACCGTAATTTAAACTGAAAACAACCACAACCGAATTTTTCTCCCACTCAAGTCCCGCTCGCCTAAGATTCTTTCGCTGATGACGTCATCGCTGAAGAAACGTTACATCCTAATCTTCCGTTCCAAAACAAAGAAAAGTTATCTTATGCAAAGAAATACATCATGTAGATGATTTCTGTAATTAGAGACAAAAATAATGGGAATTAAGTCTGCAAATCTTCGGGAAAAGTACAACGGAATATTGATTTATAATCTTTTTCCAATATCTTCATTCATACGACAGTTAGAAACTAATGATAGTGAGCTGCAGTTCGCGGCATTTTAAGGTGACTATGTTGTAGGTAGCCTACCAGAAGGAAGAAGTTCCATCCATGTGATGAACACGGGGGAGAGAAGGACCGCGTCTATCCAGTGACGTCATACAGTATGAAGTATTTAAACATTGTAGATGCACATTCCTAGGAAAGTAATCAATGTAATAACGCTGCACATACACAACGCGAACGTTGAAACGTAGGCCCAGACATACACTAGTGACCATTAAAATTGCTACACCAAGAAGAAATGCAGATGATAAACGAGTATTCATTGGACAAATATATTACACTAGAACTGAAATGTGATTATATTTTCACGCAGTTTGGGTACATAGATCCTGAGAAATCAGTACCCAGAACAACCACTTCTGGCCGTAATAACGGCCTTGATACGCCTGGGCATTGAGTCAAACAGAGCTTGGATGGCGTGTACAGGTACAGCTGCCCATGCAGCTTCAACACGATACCACAGTTCATTAAGATTAGTGACTAGCGTATTGTGACGAGCCAGTTGCTCGGCACCATTGACCAGAAGTTTTCAATTGGTGAGAGATCTGGAGAATGAGCTGGCCAGGGCAGCAGTCGAACATTTTCTTTATCCAGAAAGGCCCGTACAGGGCCTGCAACTTGTGGTCGTCCATTACCCTGCTGAAATGTAGGGTTTCGCAGCGATCGAATGAAGGGTAGAGCCACGGTCGTAACACATCTGAAATGTAACGTCCACTGTTCAAAGTGCCGTAAATGCGAGCAAGAGGCGACCTAGACGTGTAACCAATGGCACCCCATACCATCACGCCGGGTGATACACCAGTATGGCGACGAAGAATACACGCTTCCAATGTGCTTTCACTGCGATGTCGCTAAACACGGATGCGACCATCACGATGATGTAAACAGAACCTGGATTCATCCGAAAAAATAACGTTTTACCCATTCGTGCACCAAGGTTCGTCGTTGAGTACACCATCGCAGGCGATCCTATCTGTGATGCAGCGTCAAGGGTGACCGCAGCCATGGTCTCCGAGCTGATAGTCCATGATGCTGCAAACGTCGTCGAACTGTTCGTGCAGATGGTTGTTGTCTCGCAAACGTCCCCATCTGTTGAGTCAGGGATCGAGACGTGGCTGCACGATCCGTTACAGCCATGCGGATAAGATGCCTGTCATCTCGACTGCTAGTGATAAGAGGCCGTTGGGATCCAGCATGGCGTTCCGTATTACCCTCCTAAACCCACCGATTCCATATACTGCTAACAGTCATTGGATCTCGACCACCGCGAGCAGCAATGTCGCGATACGATAAACCGCAATCGCGATAGGCTACAATCCGACCTTTATCAAAGTGGAAACGTGACGGTAAGCATTTCTCCTCCTTACACGAGGCATCACAATAACGTTTGACCAGGCAACGCAGGTCAACTGCTGTTTGTGTATGAGAGATCGGTTGGAAACTTTCGTCATGTCAGCACGTTGTAGGTGTCGCCACCGGCGCCAACCTTGTGTGCATGCTCTGAAAAGCTAATCATTTGCATATCACAGCATCTTCTTCCTGCAGGTTAAATTTCACGTCTGTAGCACGTCATCTTCGTGGTGTAGCAACTTTAGTGGCCAGTAGTATAAATTGGTCACGTTACCTTCGTGGTTCTCCGAACATCCCTTGCGCAAACAGTTTGTAATAGCATTTCCTGCAGAGAGATCGGTTCGAATTATTGTTTGGTACAACGTATATATCGCCGTCACGAAGTTTTAATAGAAGTTGTTCTCCATCTAAAAATTAGGATCTGATTCCATCTGCCATACTTCCATGAACTGATGAACTTTGTAGCTGATTCATTTTATACCAAGGACTCATTTTTACAGAGTAATTCCTTCAGTTTGTTAGACGATGTCAGCCTCATATTTTAGAGCCCTCTTGTCTACTGTTCTCACAACAAAAGCTTTAGGGCGAAAAGGCAGCAGGTCACATGTGTTTTCAGTATGTGTATCTGCCTCTTTTTCTTGTTCCTTTGTCCCTCCTCGAGACAAGTCGGCATTTTTATCAACGGATTCCGCAGGGTTATTTTAATGGGTGGCCAGATGTCCTTACTGTCGCCTCTCCATCACTCCCCCGGGACAGAATGTGTGTGTATTCCACCAGTTTCCATGTAGTGTCATTCATATGAAAGAGAGAGAATTGAGAAGGATATATATATATATATATATATATATATATATATATATATATATATATATATATATATACACTGAAGAGCCAAAGACATTGTTACACGTGCTTAATATCGTGTTGGACCCCCTACGAGCTCACAGATGTGCCGCAACATGACGTGGCATGGACTCGACTAACGTCTGAAGTAGTGCTGGAGGGAACTGACACCAGTAATCCTGTAGGGCTGTCCAAAATCCGTAGGAGTTCGAGGGGGTGGAGCAAAACACGTTAGAAGGCATCCAAGATATGCCAAATAATGTTGATGTCTCGGGAATTGGGTTGCCAGTGCAAGTGTTTAAACTTAGAGGAGTGTTCCCGGAGCCACTCTGTAGCAATTCTGGGCATATGGGGTGTGGCATAGCCCAAGTCCGTCGGAGTGCACAATGGACATGAATGAGTGCAGGTGATCAGACAGGATGCTCACGTGCGTGTCACCTGTCAGAATCGTATCTAGACGTATCAGGGTTCCCATATTGCTCCAACTGCACACACCTCTCACCATATAGAGCCCCCACCAGCTTGAACAGTCGTCTGCTGATATGCAGGGTCTATGGATTCATGGGGTTGCCTCCATACATCTCCATCCGCTCGATACAATTTGAAACGAGACTCGTCCTACCAGGCAACAAGTTCCCAGTTCTCAACCGTCCAATGTCGGTGTTGATGGGCCCAGGCGAACCGTAAAGCTTTGTGTCGTGCAGTCATCGAGAGTACACGACTGGACCTTCCGATTCGAAAGCCTATATCGATTATGTTTCGTTGATTGGTTCGCACGCTAACACTTGTTGATGGTCCAGAATTGAAATCTGCGGCAATTTGTGGAAGGGTTGCACTTCTGTCACGTTGAACGATTCTCTTCAGTCGTCGTTGGTCCAGTTCCTGCAGAATTTTTTTCTGGCATCAGCGATGACGGAGATTTGATGTTTTACCGGATTCCTGATACTCCGGTACAATCGTGAAATGATAGTAAGGGAAAATTCCCACTTCCTCGCTACCTCGGAGGTGCTGTGTTCCATAGCTCGTGCGCCGATTGTAACACGTTCAGACGCACTCAAATCTTGATGACTTGCCACTGTAGCAGCAGTAACCGATCTAACAACTGTGCCAGACACTTGTTGTTTCATACAGGCGTGTTGCGAAGCGCAGCGCCGTATTCTGCCTGTTTACATGTATCTGTATTTGAATACACATGCCTGTACCGGTTTCTTCGGCGCTTCGGAGTATACATTGTCTGTGTGTGTTCCGTATTGGATGCATCTTCTGTGGTGCGTTGATGTTCTTAGCATAATGTGGTCAAAAGGAAATTGGAGTTGAAAACAAAGACGAACAAATTATGCCGAAGTGAGTTGCTGGAAGCCAAACTGTTCAACCAACTCAAACTTTGTTTCTGGACCTTGAAAACAAAGACGAACAAATTATGCCGAAGTGAGTTGCTGGAAGCCAAACTGTTCAACCAACTCAAACTTTTTTTCTGGACCTCTGACTTACTCAATGTAAACATTTACGTTGCTGAAAGGTGTCACCAGTCTAGCACATAGTGGTTCATGCTGGCTGAAGAGAGAAATGCAACACTTAGTTATAAATTGACGATGGTATTTTAAGGAATTATCCGTAGAAAATGTGCTGTCTGCCATACAATGCGCCAGGTGGCGAATCTTCTCAATTATACAGTGTTACTAAGTAAAGTAGAGCAGGTTTCAGCTGTTATATTAATATTTTGCACGATGCATTAGGGACTTCTCGCTTAGCTTATTTTAGGTGAACCAAATAAGTTTGTCACATACTAGTATATCTCTCTCTATGGAATGCCCGATGTTGTAGTAAACGGGCGCTAGAGCTAGATGATATATCGAAATTCTGAATAAGCAGTTATAGACATTTAATTTTGACATCTTCGGAAACACAATTTTCTACTTTGTTATGTTGATTTGAAAATGGGTCTCCGCCAGAAACTAGTCATCGAATGAAAAATAAAATGTTTGTAACTTGAACTGGCTTTTCGTTCTACCGCCATAAATAAGGTGGCGGCGTAAAAGTTTTATTTGTCGATATGAATACGACAGCATGCGTACCAAATGCGTTACAAAATTCAGCGTTTTAAAACGAGATTTTCCGGTGCTCACACCTCGGGTTGTGTTGGAGATAAGAAGGTAGGGATGAGTGTTTGGATATTACTTGGGCTACGGGTCATTTTTATACCCAACTGAAGGATTGCCTTAGTTTCACTATCCTATAGAACAAGGTCAAGTTAAGAATATTAGACACATCCGTCTGCACAGGCAAGTGGAACAAATCGGCGGGTTCTTCTTGCATATGATGGGTCTGCGGTGAGCTTGATGGAACTTAACAGAGTTGCCATTACTTCATGGATGCTTCCTCGGGAAACGCCACAAAAAGTGTTCCTATGTGGGCCTAAGATCTCGATCTCGAACAAGCTCGAAAACTTGCTTAATATCTTCATCCATTTCCACGTTACAGAACTTCAAATTTAACCCATTTGTACACTTAAATATTCACGTAAAATCTGGTGTGAAGCGAAAACGTAGTTTATAAAGTGACGTAGCACGGAGAAATGTGCTGTAAAGTGTCTCTGTTATCATATGGGAACCTCATCCTTTAGTACTGAAGCACACGGAAGATTTTTTTGCTCGTAAAATCCGGTCTGAGGTGTGAAATTAGTTCCACACAAGTAAACTGTCTAAATTTTACTGCCCAATACATTTATTTTCATATGAGTTCCATGTCATGCTGCAGCAGGGAAAAGAAGATACCGGAGCAAAAATGCTCCGATCGGAGCACAGAAAATTCGTATATGCTCCATTTTATTTGAAACACTGACTGAGAAGTGGGTTACCAGCTGCCTCATTCTACTTCCCTCAGCACCTTTACAAAATTTTCTCAAAAACTTTGGCAAGCAGACATATTCACGCTTTTGAAGACTAAGAGAGAAGAAGACAATGGCAATGCAAAGAGATAGTCGTTGTGTTACAGAAAGAGCAAAGGGGACAGTGACAGCACGGGAGAAAGAGTGGGACTCAGTGCAGTAGAACTTAGTTGACAGTAACACAACAGTGCTAGGAAAAGAGTCAAGGAGACAGTGGCGGGGGGTAGAGAGGGGGGGGGGTATAGAGAGAAAGTTAGGGAACCTTGTGAGAGTCTGAGGTGAGCTGCATTTTTTTAAAAGAAGCACGAACATATTTACATACCAAAATTATTGGTTCAATTTTTGAAGCTGCTGAGGAAAGTAGAATGAGGCGGATGGTACTCCACTTTCCAGTCAGAGGCTTTTAAATAAATAGAAATATATAAGCACTTTTTTTTTGCTCCGACAGGAGCACTATCCGGCCAATTCATTATAAATACGATGAATTACGTTCTAAATGCATTTTCTGATCCTAAAGTCTTAGCACAAGCTTTAAGTGATGTTTCCTGCTAAGAAGAAACCGACGACAGCGGGACAAGGGATAAAACTTTAATTTAAATAATTTCCACCGAATCTGTCTTCAGGCACAGTAGGTCTTCATAACGCCCAGTAAGAAGTATCGCGAAAGCCCCTATAAAGACGAGAAATAAGTAGCAATGTGTGAAACAAAAACGAACTTGGACAGAGTGTCTTAACAGTCCTTAGCAGAACCACGCAAATGAGCAGGTGACGGAGAGCAGGTGTAAATGGGTGTCGGTAATCCACAGTCGCTGCATCCCGGTACGTAATCGCAGCGCTCGCGGTTCATTCACAAACAGGTGACCTCCTCCCCTGCGGGGGAATTTTGTTGACCGCATGTGTCAGTTGTTGGCAGAGTGCGAGCTGCCGGCACCGTGACGTCATTACGGCGAGCTGGGCGCTACATTTATAGCCCAGCGGAGACGCGGCGCAGCCAGACGCTGCTTTGCCGCCCGTGCTGTGCTTTGCTGAGCTGCGGAGACATGGTAGGCTCCCTGGCGGCGCTCCTCCTGCTGGCGGCGTTCAGCCGCCCGGCGATCGCGTATCCTGAGCCGCATCTGCACTTACTGTTTGGAGGCGACGCCTACGAACAACCTTCAGGTGAGTGCCGCCGTCACCATCTCACGTTCGTAACATCGTGGACATATCTCTCCTACCCGCTGTTTTCCAAACTAATTTTCTTTTTTAGTCGAAAAGTGATATAATAACAAAGTGATTTCAGTAAAAGCATTAAGTTTCGTTGCTCAGTTCGAAATATAGTAATAGTCTCATACGAAAACTTTTCACAAACAGAGAATGTTCGTCTTTTTCACTAGCGTCGAAGTCACCTGGCAAGCCATTCGCTGAGTTTTGTTTCTTCTATTATAATCAGTGTTGACTTAAACTGCCACTTACTGGCAATAATTAACGACGATGGGTCTGCTCATATACCGATTTTCCTTTCATCTTGGCTGTCGAAACTGGGGAGGAAGAAATACAACAGATGCATGTCACAATACGGAGATTTTTGACGTCATAGAGCTGTTTTCGCAAACGAGAATCCTGTTTATCGGAAACATCAGGTACTTGGGACGAACAGAGCGTTACAGTTTTGCTCCTGCAGCACCAGCGTTACAGTTTGATCGGTCGTGGCCTTATCCATTCTTGTATTCGACTTATGTAATTTAGGGAATCGTCGAAAATCCTTAAAAGCAGCGAAAAGTGTTCCCACCTCTGACCCCTCAATAGAAGTCTACTGTCCTCTTCATTTGAGCTGGTAGCTCCTAGAGAGAATGTCGGCTATTAGAATAACACAGGTCGACATTTAACGATTAATATGATGCAGAGCATGATGCGACTGCAGTGATACTACAGATACTTAAGAAACGTAGTTAATCGGTTCTCATGCCAAATATTGGGAGTCATATTTTTTGCAGTACATTCATTTCCCAGATGTACAGACTCCTTCCTTAAGGACTTAAGCGACAAAACATCTCACTGTATGCCGCATAGTGACTGGCAAAGTGTCGTAGTATCCAGCAACCTAGCGTCTACTTCATACATTTAGCTTATTCGTTGTATTTAGTGAATGTAAGTCAGTTTAAGAAAATACTAAATTTAAAACTAATTCTTTGCTGGTGATAACGAGGATGAGAATTAAGACAGATAGCTACGTGTGGTGAGATAGATAAACAGCATAAACATCAAAATCAATGTCATTGGATTTCCTGTGAGATGTGACATGTAACACAATACCTGAACAAATTCTTATAATGAGGTATTGTATTATTCAGCAACTTATCCGGTATTGTCTGATGTACCACGATGCTAATGTTTCTCAAAATAGAGAATAGAATCACTTAATTATTTTGCGTGTACTATCGCCAAAGATGATTACAAAGGCGGCTGTAGAAACGAATTGACTATATTCGTACACACTGCTCTGATGAATACAAACAGCACTGGCACTTGATTTATACGTTTTATATTCCACTCTACTTTTAAATACGAACTTTTTTAAACGTTACTGTCGCCCCTATATAAAACACAGTTTGCAGAGACGCTAGACACTTACCGCAGGGCCTTGAAATTCAAGTTCATCCAGTATTCTAACCTATTTATATTGTAGGATGACTGTTTTCAATTCATTGCAATAATGATTTTCTATCCAAGAAAAAATATTCTTAATCCAGTTTGTATCCTGAGGTGGAATTGGAGACGTGCACTGAATGACAGACGTACTAAATTGGTAGCGTGTCCCTTTTGTGGGTAAATATAATTCAAATTTTTCACCCTACGCACTGCAGAAACAGCTATTACGTCAAACGGGGCCACGATTGATGTCGTATTGTTTAAAGAACTTTTTAAGCCTCATACCTTAACACCTCTGTCGTATTGACAGCTTACTTTGACATTCCCTTTCTGCTTTCGAAAGGCGTTGGCTCACGCTTCAAATAAACATTATGCAGGTGATTGCACGTCCCGGTAGCATCTGTGAGTGGAAAGTCATGAAAAATATGTCTATTGTGACCACAGAAACTTTCCATAATCGGATGCCAGTCAATCAAATCGGGGCGTCAGGGAAGTTGGTTCGTAGTCGTCTTTGAATAAGGGTCAACTCTTCAAAAAAAAACTGCTCCTCGTATTTCTTGAATATTTGTTTCACCAACAGTATTTGTCTTGAATAGGCCTATATGTTCCGCTAACAGTAGAAACATTTATTAGTTAAATTCCACAAGAAAAGTGAAGAAATTTCAGAGTTTGCGAAATCGGTTCAGACCGTATTAGTCCACAGTCATATAGTAAAATAACGTGATGAAGCTCATAACTCAGAAATTTCTAAAAGCGACAATCCAGGGATGGCGAAATGGGCTTCTGGCTACTACATATATAGCATTATCTACATATCTACTTACCTTCAAATGTTTCCTAATTCGAATGTTCTTAAACAACTCAGTTTACTGCTTTGATTCTAGGACATATGATTTCTGTGTGTTTGGAAATCGGTAAAATAAAGTGACATAATACACCGCTCTAGACGATGAGGACTTCTTCCGTCCCTCGCGATGTTTCTCTGTGTACAATTCCCAACATAACTACCTGCAGGATGTCATACATTCAGCAATATCGCCTGTTTCAGAAGTGGTTTCATTGCAAATATAATCATTAGTGTGTCATTAGCGATGCACTGCTTCATTGTTACTATTACAATAACATCCAAATTATGGGGTCAAGCCTTAGTCGTGCATAATTTTGACAGCACTTAAATCTCCTGATACATCACAATCGTGCTACGAAAATTTACAGTACATACAAAAGAAGCCAAATATGAGAAAATTATGATTCTTTCAACCTCTGTGTGCTGGTGATAAAGTTTCTGCAACTGCTATCGTTTCGTTCACGTCTACAGGTATACATCTGAATCCACCTTCTGGTGTATGGTGAAGGTTAAATCGTGTACTACTATCATTTACCCCTTTCCCATTTCTTTCGTTAATGGTCCGCTGAAAGATGACTATTGGAGCCTCTACTTCAATTTTTTTAATTTTTAATGGTGTGATCATTTCTTGAGAAGCGAGTAAGAAGAAGTAAAATGTCTCTTCATCGTTCTTGCAACAAACGCTCTAGGATTTTCAATGGTAAATTTATTGAGTACTAATGCACACTTACTTTGAACTGCTTTGTCTACTCCGTTAATGTTATCTGGTTGAGATGTACATCTTCCTCGATGGTATCTAAAAAAATCTGAAAGACGCAAGAAATTTTGCTCTTCTTTAAGCATATACTGAAACAACACCATATAAATGAGTTTGAAATTGAATGTTTCAATAAGGTTTTTTTTAAATTAATTCAAAAATTACAGTGTAGATTAAGTTAATGCAATAAATGTATGCTTAATATTACACAGAACAACGAAGAAAAACTTTTTTAATGAAAGCTACTTACTCTTTTCGTTTGTGAAGAGCTGAATTCTAATAACGTAATAAAACAAAAATCACACCACACACCTTCCTTGTTAAATTAACAGTACAATGCAAATACAGTTTTATCACTTTCAGTTTTATGTTTTCCATATAGTATTTCAATCAATAAAAACGTGAAGTTGAAATTTTGGTGCCACTCGTTATGTATGTTGTAACTAATATGACAAAGTCCTTGGATCTTCATTTTGCGCGTAGCTGTGACAAAAATTCTACAAATATCTTTACACATTAAGTTGGGCTAAATTGGAAAATTTTCTGAATGTCATCCCAAAAATGGAGAAGGTTTCAAGAATATCTGCTATAAACTTCTTCATGGATCAGAAGTCGATTAGAAGGCATGTGTGATTCTTGGGAGTACAATTCGGAACATTAAGTTCTATTCTAGGTTACAATAAAAAAGACTGCGTGATGGGACTGCCAGGGGCTTATATATCATTGAACTAGGTTGTTACTTAGTTCTTAGGCAGCGAACTGCAGCTATATTATATTTATGCCGTGGACAACACGCTGGAAGAGTTCAATAAGATTATCGGAAAGCCATTTTGATTTCTTTTCTAAAAATTTACTACATGGGAATGAGATGTAACGTGAGCGCATTCATCAGCACTTCGAACTGGTGGAAATACGGGATCAGAGCCGTAGGATACCAATAGGGTGAGGGGTTATTGTTTGATGGAGGCGGTGGTGTTATGACGTGGCCGTATTTTTGTTTTCCGTGGCACTATCACAGCACATGCCTGCATTGATGTTTTAAGCACCTTCTTGCTTCATACTGTTGAAACCTACAACACTCAAATCATCGGAGGAAACACTACATTAGATCCTCTAAGAATAAGAGAGAGCGAAAATATAAGCCCATTCACGGCTACAATTACAGATGTCTTTTCGTGTTTACATATCAATAAAACCTTTGATCAAATTGTAAACTTACATTCCTTTTCATTGCAATTACGTGTAAAACACACGTAATTGGAATGAAAAGGACAAAACGGTACGTGATAGAGAAACCACTGAGGCTAGATACACTATGTGATCAAAAGTATCCGGACACCCCGAAAAACATACGTTTCCCATATTAGGTGCATTGTGCTGCCATCTAGTGCCAGGTACTCCATAACAGTGACATCAGTAGTCATTCGACATTGTGAGGGAGTAGAATAGGGCGCCCTGCGGAACTCACAGACTTCGAACGTTGTCAGGTGATTTGGTGTCGTTTGTGTCATATTTCTACCCTTGTAAACATCCCTAGATCCACTGTTTCTGATGTGATAGTAAAGTGGAAACGTGAAGGAACACGTACAGCACAAAAGCGTACAGGCCGCTCTCGCCTGTTGGCTGACAGAGACTGCCGGCAGTTGAAGAGGGTCGTAATGTGTAATAGGCAGACGCCTATCCAGAGCATTACACAGGAATTCCAAACTGCATCAGAATCCACTGCAAGTACTTTGACAGTTAAGCGGAGGTAAGAAAACTTGGATTTTATGGTCGAGCGGATGCTCATAAGCCACACATCACGCCAGTAAATGGTAAACGACGCCTATCTTGGGGTAACGAGCGTAAACATTGGACGATTGAACTGTGGAAAAACGTTGTGTGGAGTGACGAATCACAGTACACAATGTGGCGATCCGGTGGCAGGGAGAGGGTATGACGAATTCCCGGTGAACGTCATCTGCTAGCGTGTGTAGTGCCAACAGTAAAATTCGGAGGCGGTGGTGTTATGATGTGGTCGTATTTTTGTTTTCCGTGGCACTATCACAGCACATGCCTGCATTGGTGTTTTAAGCACCTTCTTGCTTCCCACTGTTGAAGAGCAATTCGGGGATGGCGGTTGCATCTTTCAACAAGATCGAGCACTTGTTCATAATGAACGGGCTGTGGCGGAGTGGTTACATGACAATAACATCCCTGTAATGGACTAGCCTTTACAGAAACCTGACCTGAATCCTACAGAACACCTTTGCGATATTTTGGAACGCCGACTTCGTGCCAGGCCTCGCCGACCGACATCAATACCTCTCCTCAGCGCAGCACTCTGTGAAGAATGAGCCGCCATTTACCAAGAAACCTTCCAGCATCTGATTGAACGTATGCCTGCGAGAGTGGAAGCTATCATCAAGGCAAAGCGTGGGCCAACACCATATTGAATTCCAGCATTACTGTTGGAGGTTGCCACGAACTTGTAAGTCATTTTCAGCCACACAAAGTGTATGTATTGGATGTTCAGAAAAGAATAAGATTATAACCATCCTTTCCTGAGCTTCTCTACAAGGTTAGACTGAAAATTACTCTCACTGCCTACACATGATCTATACCTGTTGAGTGAGACATAGTGTTGTCGGTGGCACACTTGTTGTTGAGGTTACTGACTGCATTTAAAAAAATAATAGTGGCACATGGTGGGAAATCTAGTCCGCACTAAGAGTGACTGTAGAGTAACTAAGTTCAACGTCCTCGTCTAGTAGCTAAATCTGCGTATCTATGGGAATGTTACAACAGGGAAATTCCTTCTGCGACTGTTTACTGTACATCTGCCACTGAATCGAACAGAATCGCGGAGAAGTGAGCTCAGATACCGACACAGTTTCTTTCATTATGAAATACACTGCTGAAATATATACGTTCAGTAACTTGCACGTATTACGATTTTCTGGTCCTTATGAGTGGACGGTACTAATCAATAAACCTAAAATTTTCAAAAACTAAAACTGATCTGCAAAATACTATTACAAATATAGGGTTCATTAAGGTTTCCATTCGCTCCAATGAACATTTGTATGCAACAGCGTGTGAAAACCATCTACAAGGCTAGCCGGACGTTACTTCATCAAAATTAAATAGGATGCAGCAGGCAAATTACAGATGGACAAGGACTAACCTGTATTGTAAAAGAAGTCGGTGTTCAATTTCTGGAGGTTTGCAGGCTGTAAAGCGAGAGCCAGTTTATAGAAAATTTGTAACTAAGCTACAATGGAGCAGAAAAGTGTGTAATGTTCGCCTTTTATTATCATCAGTAAAGTTATATGTGACTTTTGAGACACCTACATCAGGTTATGTTTTGACAGAAAGCGTTGTATTCGCCACTGAATGAAATATATAACAGGCAACTGGCATTACAGACCTCAAAAGTCCAATGCTTCTCAGAATAGTGCTTCTTAGCGAACAAAGATCTAAAGGCAATTAGCGAACCATTGTCATCCATATAATTTGAACAAAATGAACCTATTCTGCTGGAAAGTTTAAATTACTTTTACTGACTTTTCTGTTAGAAGGCTGATAATTAGAGTCGTAAAACTACCGTGGGCTACCATAGACTATTGTAAGTAAGTGTAGACTATGATAGTTTTCGTAGCACCTTTAGTAAGTTAACGTCCTACCTGCATTACCTGTATGTTAAGTGTGTTGCATGCCTATCGGTGGTTATCTCATAACAGTCGCTTTCTTTACGTATGTATCATGCCTTCACGTAAAATCTGGAAGCCGTAAACCGCCTAGAAATTGAGCGAGGATATATAAAGCTCCATGTAACCCCCCCCCCCCCCCCCAAAAAAAAAGAAAAAAACAGTATTCATATCAGAATTGCGGCTGCATTTGTCAAAGTTTAATTCTGGTTTTAGCAGGCCCCTGTGACCGAGCGGTTCTAGGCGTTTCAGTCCGAAACCAAGCTGCTGCTACGGTCGCAGGTTCGAATCCAGCCTCGGGCATGGATGTGTGTGACGTCCTTAGGTTAGTTAGGTTTAAGTAGTCGTAAGTCTAGGGGACTGATGACTTCAGATCTTAAGTCCCATAGTGCTTAGAGCCATTTGAAGCACTTTTGAATCCTTGTTTTATTCGAAAATTGTTGAGCTGTAACGCGAAAGCGAGGGACGTTGTAGAAAGAATAAAGAAAACAAAACAGATTCATCATAAAGCGCCAGAAAACGAAATTTGCTCAACAAAAAGGTAAAATAAAAGAACACTCAAAAACAAAAATGCATCAACATCGCTTCAAAATATCTTCAATTTTTTTGGAAATTTGTGGTAAGGTCTTATGAGACCAAACTGCTGAGGTCTTCGGTCTCTAAGCTTACACACTACTTAATCAAACTTAAACTAACTTACGCTAAGGACAACACACACACCCTTGCCCGAGGGAGGACTTGAACCACCGACGCGTGAACCGTGACAAGACGCCTAAGTCTGCGCGGCTATCCCGCGCGGCTTCGGATTTATATAAAAATGCTTCGTAATCAACTTTTGCATTTATCAACAATAACAGGAATCTCTTGCCTTTGATTATGATGAAGAATGTTCCATTGAGTGCAAGGTAACAACAACAATTGTATATTTCTTACCTTTGTGTGTGTAAACTGTACTTGCATCAAAAGTAATTGTTCCGGTTACATAAAAGCCTAGAAGTAACGCGATCAAGTAATTTTTATTACTCTTAAAATGAAATTTATATTCTGTACGGAAATAAAATAGACAATGGACTAACACAGAATGATATGTGGTTCTAATTATGTGCAAAACAAGCAACCAAAAATCCAAAGAGAAAGCGTCGACTCCCAGTTTCTTTCTTACACATTCATTTGTGTTTATTTCCCTACCAGTGCTACCAATACTACCAGTATTCCTACCATTTATTACGTCTTTTATGTAGTGTACCAAAACTAGCGAGGTATAGTTTTGGTAGAGCACAACTCTACAGATAATAAATAATATTGGAAGACCTTAGGAGTATTTCGGAAGAAAGAGGACATGAAATAAGTTTTCAAGATGTTAAGGCCGATCCAGAGAGAACAAGCATTTCGTGCGATACCTCCAGGACAATAACACGAGAAAGCCATCACAAGAAGACGTCGGTTTGGTAGAGTGGATATAATTTGTTTGTTCCTATTCGTGGCGCGGTAAAGTGTACGTTTACAATTCCTCCAATTCTCTTCTATTCTTGATCTGGCTGGTAAATGACGGTTTCTGCTGCCAATTCCGAGGCTGCGAGCATTATTCTCAGAAAATATATTACTGTACCTATTATAAGCCCGTTGAATGATGAACACTCGACTTGCAGAAAAATTGGAAGCTCTTTATGAAAACCCTTCTGTCAGTCAGTTGTAGCACATATACACCTATTGCCAATACAAATACGAAATAACTACTTGCCTGAGCAGACTAAAGATCGTAATACTCTGGGAACATTGCATCCACGTAAATGGAAGCCCTTTATGAAACCTTCTGTCAATGAATTCTAGCACATCTACAGCTATTGCCAATACAATACAGTTGAGAAGCAAACGAAAAGTATGTTCTCTGCCGTAGAGCAGATGCACGTTTGTAAAGGAATTCATCCTCCTTATAACTAATTAATAATAGGAGTAAAACGAGGGACAGGACAGCATACAAATACAGAATTTACTCTCGCAAATGGCGAAGCAGCCGGAAGCTACTCTTCCAAACTCGCTATCGATAAATACAACTTTGGAACTCACATTTGAGCAAGCTCATTTATTCTCTTAGTTTTGTCTAATGTTGATCGTAGATGTGTTTCACTTTCGTTCAAGGGCATGTGTGTTTCACGTTTCGGTGTCACTTCACTTGAAGTCGATGTCGCTGTTTCCGAAAATCACGACAATATCGCAGGCAAATGAACATTCTTCTGCTTACAAGATATAATCTGACAATAAGTATACGGACACCCCTATTCAGAGCGAATTTAATCACTAGAAGTCACGAGAAGCGGATCGGCCAGTATAAGAGGATGCAGGGAATACAGCGTTGTCGGTAGAGAAACAGCAACAGCACAATGGATCGGCCAGGAGAGCGTTGACTAGTTGTTGGATGTCGCCTGAGAAACAAATCCATCGGGGACGTTTCAATCCATTCTAAAGTCGCACAGGTGTGTTGTTGGTAACGCGAATCATAAATACAAATGCGAAAGGATAACCACAGCTGGAACAAGACCACGCAGACCTCATGTGCTGAAGGACAGGGATCGTTGAGCACTGAGGAGTGTGGTGTAAAATTGCATGAAATCGGCGGAACGAATCACTAGTGAATTACAAAGTACTACCAGCACTCCAACTAGCACAGTGTGTGTGGCAGTTAAAAGGTCTGCTCGTGCAGCTCCTCAAATGCCACACATTTCTGTAATCAATGCTAATCGTAGAGTCACGTAGTGCAAAGAGTGACGCTACCAGGCAGTGGATAACAGGAAAATAGTGATTTGGAGAGATGAACCACGCTATACTCTTTGGCAATTCGGTGGGAGGATCTGGGCTTAGCGAATGCCTGGAGAACATAACTTACCAATGGTGAAATACGGAGGATGTGGCATTGCGGTGTAGTGTCTTTTCTCTTGGACAGGTTGTGGTCCCATTATTACACATAAGAAAAAGCTAATTGCAAAGTATTTGATCACAATCTTAGCATTGTATACTGGTATACTGCGTGGAATGGAGGTACACTGACTACATCAGCTTGAGCTTGACAGTGCACCCTGTCATAATGCAGCATCTCTGAGGCAATGGTTTGTGGACAACAACATTCCTGAAATGGACCTACCTGTCCAGAGTCCCAACCTGAACACAATGGAACTCTTTGAGACGAGTTAGAACGTCAACATCGCTCCAGGCCCCAGCGCCGGACCTTTTCTGGTTTCAGCTCACGAAGAAGAATGAGCTGCCGTTTCTCTACAGACTGCGGAGACATCTCACTGACAGCAGCCCCAGCAGAGTTCAAGCCAACTTAGACGCGAAGAATGGGCACATCCCACAGTTCATGTCCGCTAACAGATGTCCAGATGTTTTTGATCAGATTGTAGTTTTTTGTTCCTCTGCAGTCTGCAATGCACGTTTCTTTGATGTAAGTGTTGTTAGTTCCTGTCACTAATTATTTTATCGTCACTTTCTTGTGTTGATTACTAATCTCCGTGTTATAATATCCTATGGTATTAAGTTTTATACTACCTATTTTTAAATAACGCAACGTCAAACGACACAACGGCAAGTATTTCTTTTGTATTTCTTCTTTTGCAACTATAGCGTATAAACCTCTGTTACTCTTGCGGTCTAGGGCAACTACATCCAGCAATACTTGTGGATTTCGAGACATTCAGCTAAGACCTTAAGTTACAAAACATTTAACTAAGATCTAAAGCTATAAAACGATACATGAACATTGCATGTATCACTCATTCTTTACGGGAATACGACGAACTTAATTTTCTTTATGCAAAATTCTGTGAGATTCATTCTTCAGAGTGAGATGTCGTCACATCAAGATATTCTGTGTGCCTTTCATGTCGTTTTACTTAGTGGTTATAAGCCACGGAATAGTTTCATAGAATATACTTACATCATCATTGCAAACACTTACTATAATCTCAAAGAGTGAAGTTTCAAGTCTTTTCGTCAACCAAAGACGCATTTGACGTCATCCCCAAGTGTAAGACGTATGGAAGCGTCCATCTGGAAATGCAACTGTTGTTAAGTCCTCTTACAAAATACACGATTGCTGCAGCAATGTGCTTTCTTAAGTGATGCCACCTGGCCGGGACTGGGACTTCATGGGAATAAAGCAATGGCTGGTCTCCGGCTAATGCACTATCGTCACATTTATAGCTTTATACTAAAATGTAAACTTTCACGGCCGGAAATATCATGTCCATTATAATTATCCGGGCTGTTATGCCGTGGTCGGTTGATGAATTCTGAGGTGATTCCCAACGTTTCGTCTCCGACAGCGGGAGACATCTTCAAGGGGGTCCGTAGCTTGATGGAAGGTCCAACACACGCACTGGCTCGCTACTCACTGCCGCTAAATTCCGTGTCCACGCGCCCCCGCGCCGCGGCGTGACGTCACGTGTTTTGAAAACGTCAGTGCAATTGGCCGCTGTCCGTCGCCGTCGATCGCCGTTGCCATCACCCAGTAGTGGACGAGTGGTACACATCTTCTTTAACACCGGCATCCATATACCGTTTAATTTGACGCCCTCCTCCTTTCGGTTGAAATTATTTGGGTGTTTAGCGACTTCGATTGCCTCCCTGTAGAGCCTTTCGTAGTATCCGCTCGTGGCCGCTAGTACTTGCGTCTCCTCGAAACGAATATTGTGGTTCCCTGGCTGGAAAGCATGCTCCGCAACAGCTGATCGTTCCGTTTCTCCTCTTCTACAATTTCCCTTGTGCTTTCCCAAACGTTTAGAAACAGTTCTTTTGGTGGTACCCACATAAACATCACCACCGCTGCATGGGATCCTATACACTCCAGATTTTTCCAATGGTTTGCGAGCGTCCTTGGCAGGCCTAAGGTATTCCTGTATCTTCCTGGTGGGCTTGTAAATTACGGTAATATTCCGCTTCGATAAGATCCTCCCTATTCTTTCCGTTACATTTTTAACAAACGGCAGGAAAACCTTAGATTTTGCAGTAGCCTGTACGTCAGTATGATTTCTGCGTGGCTGCCTCAACGCACGTTTTATTTCGGCTAACGAATATCCGTTCTTCGTTAGTGCATTGTGGAGATGTTCCATCTCAGCGTCGAGCAACTCAGGTTCACAAATATTTCTAGCTCTGTCCGCTAACGTCTTGATAGCACCCCTCTTCTGTTGTGGGTGGTGGTTCGAATCCCGGTGCAAATAACGGTCCGTGTGCGTGGGATTGCGGTACTCTGAGTGGCCCAAACTACCATTTTCGTACTGACGTACAGGCTACTGCAAAATCTAAGGTTTTCCTGCCGTTTGTTAAAAATGTAACGGAAAGAATAGGGAGGATCTTGACGAAGCGGAATATTACCGTAATTTACAAGCCCACCAGGAAGATACAGGAATACCTTAGGCCTGCCAAGGACGCTCGCAAACCATTGGAAAAATCTGGAGTGTATAGGATCCCATGCAGCGGTGGTGATGTTTATGTGGGTACCACCAAAAGAACTGTTTCTAAACGTTTGGAAGAGCACAAGGGAAATTGTAGAAGAGGAGAAACGGAACGATCAGCTGTTGCGGAGCATGCTTTCCAGCCAGGGAACCACAATATTCGTTTCGAGGAGACGCAAGTACTAGCGGCCACGAGCGGATACTACGAAAGGCTCTACAGGGAGGCAATCGAAGTCGCTAAACACCCAAATAATTTCAACCGAAAGGAGGAGGGCGTCAAATTAAACGGTATATGGATGCCGGTGTTAAAGAAGATGTGTACCACTCGTCCACTACTGGGTGATGGCAACGGCGATCGACGGCGACGGACAGCGGCCAATTGCACTGACACGGAATTTAGCGGCAGTCAGTAGCGAGCCAGTGCGTGTGTTGGACCTTCCATCAAGCTACGGACCCCCTTGAAGATGTCTCCCGCAGTCGGAGACGAAACGTTGGGAATCACCTCAGAATTCATCAACCGACCACGGCATAACGGCCGGATAATTATAATGGACATTTATAGCTTCACTCTGTAGTTACCTTACGGTGCATGACGGATGGTGCCTATCACTCATCCTCTCTCCCACCTCCAATCATTACCCTTTCGCGAATGGTAGGCAGGAAAAATTACTTCAGATAAGCCTCCGTATGAGCTATAATATCTCCTTTTTTCCAGTCTTATTCATTTCGCAAGAAGTACATGGAAGGCAATAATTTACCTCCTGGAAAGAACGGTATTGGAATTTTTATCAGTAATCCTTTCTCTTGGACCCTCCGGCAGTGGAATTTGAAGGCACTTGTGTAACGCACTTCCGCTTGCTAAGCCAGCCTGTGGTGAAAGGCGAGGTCGCTTTTTAATTTTCTCTATCTCGTTTGTTAATCCTGCCTGTTAAGTGTCCAAATATCGATCGAACGAGTGATTCGTGAGCCGTCTCTTTTGTGGACGAGCTACATTTCTTAACATTCTTCCAATGATTATGCCTTGGATCTGCTTCCTTTACAATAATTTTATATGGTCATTCCACTTTAGGTCACACCGCACGAACAGAAATAGAAATTTTACGGTTGTTATTATTTCCAGTGATACATCCATCAAAGAATGAATAATTCAGTTAATTATGACTGAGGCACTTCATGACATATAAAATTCAAACCGTGAAATCTTCAACCTCTTCTGCAATGGCGGCAACTTTTCTCACCAAACTTTAGCTTCTTTCCTTATTGTGGCAATAACTTTTATTTTTCCCATATCAATTATTTACGCGATTTTCATAGGAATCTAGTTGAGTATATATTCATTTACATATTTCGGCGTGAAATTTTTGATAATATGTCGAACTGATACTACAAGAGGAGCACGACCTCCACATTTTTGTCTAAAATCCCATGCAGCAGGGATAACACTAATTTCTCTCGACAAAGTTAATCAGTCAGTAGCTACGACTAGTTGGTAACACTATGTCTCGGGTTTTCTCAGTGTATTTGAATATTAGTGTGCTTACTGCTCTTCACACGATTTGTTTGTTGTTTTTTTTTCATATTATGCACAATATTTCGACGACCGACCTAGTCGTCTTCTTCAGTTGGTTGGAGTCGAGGCAGAGAGCACACATAACAGCAGAACTCGCGGAACCTGAACAAGACTGCAGAGTCGGTCGTCGAAGTATGCGTAAAACTGAAGCAAAAACTCGGCTTAATACCCGGAAGTACACCACTTGCCGGTAACGTACCACGTTCCCCAACAAGTTCAATGTACATGTCCACATCAGGTATCTCATGCTGCTAACAAGGGAACCTCCCCATCGCACCCCACTCAGATTTAGTTATTATTTGGCACAGTGGATAGGCCTTGAAACACTGAACACAGATCAATCGAGAAAACAGGAAGAAGTTGTGTGGAACTATGAAAAAAATAAGCAAAATATAAAAACTGAGTAGTCCATGCGCAAGATAGGCAACATCAAGGACAGGGTGAGCTCAGGAGCGCTGTGGTCCCGTGTTTAGCGAAAGCAACTGCGGAACCAGAGGTCCTTGGTTCAAGTCTTCCTTCGAATGTAGAGTTTATTTTCGCAAAGTTATGATCTGTCCGTTCGTTCATTGACGTCTCTGTTCACTGTAACAAGTTTAGTGTCTGTGTTTTGCGACTGCACCGCAAAACCGTGCGATTAGTAGACGAAAGGATGTGCCTCTCCAATGGGAACCGAAAATATTTGATCGCAAGGTCATAGGTCAACCGATTCCTCCGCAGGAAAACACTGGTGACGGCATGTGCGTCACATGACAGGAATATGTTGTCGACCCACCTAACTTGTACACTTGGCGAATGCGTAAAAAGATTCTTCTACCTTGCCCGATATAGGTTTTCTTGTGGATGTGATAATCACTCCCAAAAAGATGATGAAAAAATATATAAACTACAACAAATGATTGCAGCAGTTTCACAGTCGCACAGTTTTCCCTGTGGCTCTGAGCACTATGGGACTTAACTTCTGAGGTCATCAGTCCCCTAGAATTTAGAACTACTTAAACCTAACTAACCTAAGGACATCACACAATTCCATGTACGAGGCAGAATTCGAATCTGCGACCGTAGCGGACGCGCGGTTCCAGACTGAAGCGCCTAGAGCCGCTCGGCCACTGCGGCCGGCAGACCGTCCAATCCTGCATATGTCCAAGCAAATCTGAACATGTCCTGGAATTTTGGAGAGCGAAGTTGATTATGTGTGAGTGCCTGAATTTTGATAATTGACACGCAATCACATAAACAATACAGCTCTGTGTACCTGTGCAGCTTCGCAAAATCATAGCATTTTTTCACAAAGTATTTCACTTGGCGAAAACCAAACACATCTAACGGTTGCACAAGAGGTGTACAACCTGGAGGAATGGTAATCACGTCTAATCCCACACTAAAATTGTACAATGCCTGATCCTTCTGTCCTGTAGACTGTATAAAAAATTAAACTTTTCACTCGAGGGAAGCCTTGAACCTAGGACCTCTCTTTCCGCAGCTGCTCACCCTAACCACGGGACCACGGCGCTCCTGAGCTCACACTATCGTTGATTTTGCCTATCTCGCACATGGACTACTCAGTTTGTATATTTTGCTTATTTTTTTCATAGTTCCACACAACTTCTTCCTGTTTTCTCGATTGATCTGTATTCAGTTTTTCAAGGCCTATCCACTGTGCCAACTTATAACTAAATCTGAGGGGGGTGCGATGGGAAGGTTCCCTTGAAAGCATCAAAGTTATTCTATTTAAGAAAGTGATTTAAGTTCAGACGTGTAAACTATGACGACTTTTCTCGCTGTCACTATAGCACTTATTTCTGTGCTGCAGTTCGGCCAGCGCGAGGCCTGCTGGGTGGCATCATCAACGCTGCCACTGGCGGCATCCTCAAACCATTCGTCGCGCCGCTCGGTGGCAGTGGCTCCAGTGCCTCGAGCAACAGCTACAGCACCGGCGTCACTCTACCCTTCGGAATATCAGCGGGATTCTCCGGATCGGCATCTAATGCCGACTCTGGTGCTGGCTTCCCATTCGGTGGTGGTGGTGGTGGTGGTGGCGGCAGCTCCGCCGCTTCAGCAAGCTCCAGTGCTTCCTCAGGAAGTGGTGGCGGGGGATATGGAGGTGCTTCTTCCGGGGCAGCAAGTGATGCGCAGGCAAACTCTTACGGGAACGGCTACGGTGTACCCGTTCCCAACTACGGAGGTTCATCGTCGGGTGCCTCGAGCAACGCCCAGAGCTCAGCTGGCAGTGGTGGTGGAGGCGCGTCTTCTGGTGCATCGAGCAATGCTCAGAGCTCTGCTAACTCATATGGTAGTGGATACGCCGCCCCTCCTCCAAATGCTGGCGGGGCGTCTTCTGGAGCGTCGAGTAATGCACAGAGCTCTGCTAATTCATACGGTAATCACGGCTTGCGCAGATCTCCTTATATTGCATCAGTAGGGGAATTTCAAGGACCTCCTCTACCACCTCCAGGACCCAGAGGACCTCCACCACCCCCACCATTTGCGGGCCCTCCAGGACCTCCACTTTTTGAAGGCCCTCCACCATTTGAAGGTCCTCCACCTAGACCGCATGGGCCACCATATGGACACGCTCATGGTTTCCACAAGAAGCATGAAGGAGGGTTCTATAGACCTGAAGCAAATTTCATTGAAGGTGGCGTGTATGGTGGTGGAGGTGGCCGAAGAGAGGGTACAGGTGGAGGTACCACTCATATAGTGCTTGTGCCTGTGGAAGTCACTGACGGAGGTGGTAGTGCATTTGGAGGTGGTGGATCATCCAGCAATTCCCAATCACAAGCAAATGCTGCTGGTGGATACAGCCAAGGAGGAGGTGGTGGTGGTGGTGGTGGTGGATGTCAAAGGGGATGTGGAGGCCCCGTAGGGGTTCAAGGAGGTGTCCCAGCATACTCTCAAGGTAATTATGGTGTTGGTGGATATGGTGGAAGTGGAGGGAGTTCTACAAGTCAGAGCCAGAGTTCAGCCCAAGCTGCTAGTGGTTCAACAGGGCAAAGTGGAACTGTGGGTGGCTATGCACCAAGTGGTGGACTAGGACTGAGTAGCCAAGGTGTTTCTCAAGGTGGAAGTGGATCCTATGGGCAGGGAGCACAGTATGGAGGAGGATATGGACAAGGTGGAGCAGGAGGAAATTACAACAGTGGTGCAGGATATGTTGGTAGTGGTGGTGGTGGTGGTAGTGGTGGTATTGGTGGAGGTCTCAGTTCTGTTGGCAGTGGGGCAACTTCAGGTAGCCAGAGCTCATCCCAAGCTGGAAGCAGTTCTGTTGGTACTCAGTTAGGTGGTGGATTTAACGGTGGAGGAGGCCTCAGTGATGGCGGATACGGTGGAAGTGCTGGACATGGAGGCAGTGGTTCAAGTGGTGGAGGGTATGGAGTCCAAGGAGGTGGTTTGAATTATGGTGGAGGATATGGAGGACCTGGAGGTGGTGTCAGCGGTTCTTCCTCTGGAAGCAAAGCATCAAGCAACGCTGGTAGTCAAGCTGGCACTGGTGGCTTCAGCAGTGGAGGCGAGTTTGGAGGTGGAGGCCTAGGCACTGCTGGATCTGGTGGACTAGTCGGAGGTGGAGGAGGCTATAATGGTTACAACCAAGGTGGAGGCTACGGAGCTGTTGGAGGTGGCTCTACCTCTGGTAGTAAGGCATCGAGTAACGCTGCCAGCCAGAGTGGCAGCGGTGGTTTTAGCGGGGGAGGTGGTCTTCCAGCAGGTGGAGGAGGATATGGTGGTGTTGGATCAACTTCTGGAGGTGGTGCTGGTGGTGGAGGCGCACTTATGCCCCTCGATCTAGCTGTGCAGGAAGTCTTTGGAGGTGGAGGTGGAGGTGGAGGTTCATCCAGTGGGTCCCACAGTCAGTCGTCGTCTAGTTCCACGTCAGGAGGTGACGGTTTTGGAGGCAGCGGCTCTTCTAGTCAGAGCCAGTCGTCGTCTGGATCCAGTTCCCTTGGTGGGGGCCACGGAGGTAGCAGAAGCTCCAGCAAGTCCTCATCGTCTAGTTCAGCTGGAGGCGGTCCTGGAGGCTCCTATTCCAGCTCTAAGAGCGAAGCCAGCTCTTCGGCTGGTAGCGACTCTTTCGTTTTTGCCAAGTGAAGAACAACTTTTAAGTGCCTGATTTTGATAAAAATAACACTTGTTAGTGTTCAACTAATTTTCGATCCCTATAATCAGTCAATCAACGACGAAGGTGGGAATTCTTCCGACCTTACTTGCTGATGCCTATTCGTTAGTGATTGACTGTTGTGCGAAAATATTTCTGACAAATCATAAAATGCAACAACCTTCATAAAGCGTACTATCAACTCGGGCTAAAGGCACAGTGTCGTAAATAATTATTGCTGTTCAAAAATGAGGCTGCATTAAAAGTGATTTGCACATACCTGTTACTGCCTTCCATTATAAGACCCCATACCGACTCGGTAAATTTATGAAATCATTGCTTCTCCTGTGATAGAAAATTATAGTAAAACAGTATTTTTCAGGTCTCTCTTCCATTAAATACATTATCAGATTTCCGCAGTGAATCATTAATGATATGTTGTACAAGTAATAGTACTGTCAGAGCTTCCTTCTGTGGTTTCACTCATATCATGATTCATCTTACGAAGACCATCTGTTTTTAAAGAAGAGAAAAAGTCGACCGTCTTCTGAGTGATTTGATTATTGTTATTACGTAGACGGACGTCAGTATTTGTTCATCGTTGAGTATCGTTGTGTATGGTGAGGTGCTTATTTCGTTACAATGTAACTTTTTAGTGCCATAAATGAAAAAAATTTAATTTAATTCTGAAATGAAATGTGCAGGGATACTGTACGTGTCGCAGTATTGCCCCAGATGTTCGAGTATAATGCACACTGGCATATTTTTTTTATTAAAGTTCTTCTTTGTACAAAACGCGCAGAACTGCTTGTTTTAATTCCTACTCCTGATTTGCGTCACTGTTCCGTCACAGATTTTCGCCAATTACTCTTGAAGGTCACCACCAACTGCGTCAAGAGCACGGGTTGCGTAAGCCCTTAACGTAAAGGCTGCCGCGAGAGCACTGGGCAATTATTCCAGTGTGCCTTCACCTGCCGCTTCTCACTTGTTTATTTTCGCCAGGTGCCCGTTCCCGCAGCATCAGTTCCTTTGAACTGCTGCTTCAGAACCGCACTCCAAACGTCTAGTCCCAGACAATGAAGGCAATGCACGTCCAGTTCCACTTTGCTCTTCCAACAACACCTCCACGTTAAATGTCTACCAAGGCTGATAGGCAGTTACGTAGCAATCTAGAACCGACTTGTCACGCGTCAGTCGTGAGGAATAACAGTTTGCACATGCAGCGTCATATGGCGTCCTCGTTGTTTGATTGTGTCGTCGTGTTTTAAGCTTTGTCTCCGAAGTAAAAGTATCGCCGCGTAAGAAAAATTTTACATTCGATTTCCGACAATATTTATTTAACATCAAGGTATAAAATGAATTATTTTCCTTTCTTGTTTGTTCATTTCTCTCTTTCCAGTTGAGTTAGTGTTTTCCTCGCACGACACGTGCTGCACTGAAACAGAGAAATTGATTAATTTTTTACTAAGAAAGATTAAGACATGGAAAGGTGTTCACGTGTATTGGCATGAGAAAGCTATGATTTTCAGAACATCAACGTAACTCGATATTCGTATGACAGTATTATTATTTTAGGTTTCTAAAAGAGTTGATGAGAAAAAAACCTTCAAATGTTCCTCACGTTTTAACATAAAGACAGCATCGTGTGGTTTTTTAAGACTTCATCAACATTAATGTTAGTCTCTAATGTACGGTATATTATTTATGAGAAAAATAAACCATAATATGTTATGTACATATTTATTTAAATATTTAATTTTTTTAAAAAATGAATCAACAAAGCGACACCTCAGTAATGATACTCTGGAATGGTGATTCGATTACGATCAAGTGTAAGTCTGTGTTTTCAGCTTTGCACAACAAATGGTTGTTCCTGTACCAACCAAAGTTAAATTAAGTGACAATTTAAATGAGAGAACGTGTTTTCTTAACCTAGGAGATCCGTAGTTTGGATCCAACAATGAAATTTTGCTCTCTTGAACGCTTACATAATGCTAAATCCTCTCTTATTAAGTGCAAAAAGAAATTCCTCGACCCAAACAAGATATTGCATTCCGATCTTTTGCATTTGTAACCTGACTCAAACACTTAGCAACCACTAAAATGCTTCTAACTTCGATCTATGTAGACCAGCTTCCGGTAGTGGACAAAAAGTTGTTTCATCGTTTTGGTTTATGATGTATTAGATATAGTTACCTTCATACTGACTTAAATAGTCAAACAAAAATAAATATATTATATGCAACTAATACAGTTTTGATAACTGGCCACAGACCTTTGCGCGTTGACGGTTGTCAGTGAGCTCCCTGGAAATCTACAGCGCACTAGCCCAAAGACAAGTGGAATATGTTTCCACCAATGCATTTATGAAATTTTCACAATACCTGCGCCAAGCGCGTAATAAGACTAACTTAGTCATGTCTTGCAAGAAGTTTACTAGCCGCTTTTTCAGCGTGAGATCTGACTTGCCCAGTTATCAAGTGTGTTAGCGACATTTGACATAAATACTGGTGTTTGCTGTTTAAGTCAATTTTAAGGCAACTATATTTAATACATCGGAGTGCAAGACGCTAAAAAGACTTTTTGCCCAGTTCCAGAAGATGGTCCGCATAGACTGAAGCTAGCAGCACATTACAATAGTTCAAACAGTAGCTTGTAACGAGACCATCCGTTTAGTCGAAATTTCTTATTTGTTATTTGAAATCTGTAAAAAATTTAACTTGTTATTTCCAGGTGATCGAACTGGATCAAGCTGATGAACATCACCGTGAGTTAATAGCATCGAATGGTAACACGGAATGAATTTGATTATAAAGTTGTACTTAGCATTGGGAGTTGTGTTAATTATTTCCAAGATACAAACTTCATATTTAATAACGCAAAAATTGTATACTTTATAACTTCTTTTTATTAATTGGATTAGCACCAGTTCATAAGAACACTGTCCGTTTTGACATCTAAAATCATAGCATAACTTTCCATGAATCTGACATCTGGAACTATCTCAAAAGAAACACACAAATCCAAAAAACTCCACTGGCAGGCGTTCCCACGCAAACTTATATATGAAACAGTCATTGAAACCTTGCAATGCATTATAAGAACGACAACATAATTGAACTTATAATTAAAAGTTAAGATTTTATAACAAGTTTGGCACAATATATCACATTACAAAACAGAGGAAAATATTTTACGTAATTATAAGGGGCGTTCGGTCACTAATGCAAAACACTTTTTTTTCTGAAAAGAGATTAGTTTTATTCAGGATTCCAGTACATGATATTATCCCCCACTCTTTTGACTACTAAACCCTGTTTTTCAACTTAATCACTGTTCAATACGACGTTCTCATACCAACTTACTTGGATGGCCTCTGTACCCACGTGGTATCACTCAATTAATCGACGTCAGAGCCAACATCTCGCTGCATCATTAACAACCCTACCATCCATGTACTGCTTCCCGCTGAGTGTATCCTTCACTGACCGAAGCATATGGAAGTCGGAGGGTGCGAGATCCGGACTGTAAGATGGTTGGGAAAGGACGGTCCACTGGAGTTTTGTGAGCTCCTGTTGGGTGCGCAGACTTTTCTAAGACCTCGTACTGTCATGGAGAAGGAGAAATTCTTTGCACTTTTGTGGTGGCGAGTGAGAATGTCCGCACGTTCCAACGCTGTAGGAGTCACAGCTACGTGTGGCCGGCCAGCATGCAGAATATCGGCCTGGTTTGTGCAACGTTGTTACGATGAGAATAGACGTCTCGCCTAACGACTCACGTGCTTTTGTTCACTGCCAGGTCTCTGTAGACATTCTGCAAGCGCCTACGAATGTCTGCGATGCTCTGGTTTTCCAACAACAGAAACTCAATGAAAGCTCTTTGCTTCGAGCGCAACTACATTACAGATGCCATTTGGAAGCCCACGTATAGCGCCGCCCTTGTTGCAACTTTATGAAATTATAGTGGCTGAAGAGGGTTTATCCACAATGTCCCATAGCGAACTTCGCATTTCTTCAGCCGAAATTGACCGAGAAAAAAGTGTGTTGCATTACGCATTGAGCGACGCCTGCAAAATGCCGGTTAGAGTACATTTTCAGTTCGAAGATTAATAACACATGTTCTGCAAACAATCACATCAGAGTAATTCTTAATTCCATTTTAATTACAAGATTAATTTTTCCTATCATTTGTATTTAATCTATATTTTACACTGAAAGTTATTCATCTAGCATTTCTGAGTTTAACAGTTTAGAAAAGCAGATTCAGGAACTGATAACGTATCGATTTTTCTGGAATTTTCTACGAAGGTAAATTTACGGAAAATAATGAACTGCAAGTCAAATTTCTGACTATTAAGCATTTGTAAACTCGTAACCAAGTGGAAACAAGACTGAGCATTTTAGCAGGTACCTGAAAAATATTTATTCTTTGTGCACCCATTGTATCGAGATGATCATCAGTTCTGGCATCAATGATTTCGTAGTATTGTTTCCTGGTCTACCACGTTACAGGCTGATAGTGTATATAAAGGTAGTTGTCAGTAAACATATTACAGTAGTGGAGCACCACCATTCAAACACATTTTATGACCAAAGTAAAAATAGCATAAATTGTAAGAGACTAAGCGGGAAGAGTTGAGTGATGAGGGGTTGAGGTGTTGGCCTACAAAGCAGTGTATAGCGTATGAAAATGAAAGATTATGAGGCGGTCAATGCCGCTTTCATTCAGCTCTCCTTCCATATTCCTATATTCTGGCGAAGTGCCATCTCGCAGACCCTTCCAATATCGGAAACTACACTGAAGCGCCAAAGAAACTGGTATAGGCACGCACATTCAAATACAGATATATGTAAACAGGCAGAATACAGTGCTGCGGTCGGCAACGACTATGTAAGACAGCTAGTGTCTGGCGCAGTTGTTAGGTCGGTTACTGATGCTATGATGGATTGTTATCAAGATTTAAGTGAGTTTGAACGTGGTGTTATAGTCGGTGCATGAGCGATGGGGCACAGCATATCCGAGGTAGCGATGAAGTGGAGATTTTCCCGTACGACCATATCACAAGTGTACCATGAATATCAGGAAACCAGTAAAACATCAAATCTCCGACATTGCAACGGTCGGAAAAATCATCCTGCAAGAACGGGACCAACGACAACTGAAGAGAATCGTTCAACGTGACAGAAGTGCAACCCTTCCGAGAATTGCTGCAAATTTCAGTGCTGGGCCATTAACAAGTGTCAGCGTGCGAACCGTTCAACGGAACATCATCGATATGGGCTTTCGGAGTGAAGATCCATTGGTGTATCCTTGATGACTGCATGACACAAAACATTACGCCTCACCTGGGCTCGTTAACGCCGACATTGGACTGTTTATGATTCGAAACACGTTGCCTGGTCGGACGAGTCTCGTTTCAAATAGTATCGAGCGGTGTGTAGTTGGAGTGATGTGGGACGCCTGATACACCTAGATACGACTCTGACAGATGACACGTACGTAAGAATCCTGTCTGATCACTTGCCTCCATTCATGTCCATTGTACATTCCCACGGACTTGGGCAATCCCAGCAGTACAATGTGAAACCCCATACGTCCAGAATTGCTACACAGTGACTCCAGGAACACTCTTCTGACTTTAAACACTACCGCTCGCCACTAAACTCTCCAGACATGAACATTATTGAGCATATCTGGGATGCCTTGCAACGTGCTGTGCTCCTTGCCCTCGTACTCTTACGGATTTATGGACCGCACTGAAGGATTCATGGTGTCAGTTCTCTCTAACACTACTTCAGACACTAATCGTGTCCATTCCACGTCGTGTTGCGGCACTTCTGCGTGCTCGCGGGGGCCCTACATGATATTAGGCAGGTGTATTAGTTTTTTTGGCTCTTCGATGAATATGCCTACCGAATTGTGGCAGATGTTCTACAAAGAACTGGTGCAGTAAGAAACACGACATGATGCTTCAGCAGTACATTGAGTATTTCCTTGATGGTAATACAAACTGTCAGTGGTGAGGGTGAAATGCAATTGTAATAATTTCATATGAGGAACATTGAACAGCAAACGATTGACTCAAGGGTGAAAAAACTGAACGCACTGTGTTGTAGATCTGCCAGTAGAGTACGAGAGCATATGAATCATTAACTTATGATGCAATAAACTGGCTTAATACGTACGCTTAATATGTACATAATTACTAACATAGTGGGGCAGGCAAGCCAGATTAAAAAATGGGAGAGTATCATTATAGGTTTAGTTTCGTGGATAGCTCGTACATCTGCCCCCAATTAAATATTTTTTTGTGAAGTCATTTAAGTAGTTTAGGCCACATTCAGTTGTGGATATTTAAATCATTTCTGTGGCTCTGTCCGCACAACGCCGACGTTATTCGGTTGGCTACGGCAGATCTTTTGGAAAAATGTCACGCCTACATGAAAGCACGAAGGTCTCACTTTGAACAACTCTCGTGAACATAGCACTTTGTGTAAGATTTCTCAGGGTTTTTTGCCAGAGCTAGCAAAAACACCCTGAGGAAGCCATTTGCAGTAGTTCTCGAAACGTCGGAGAATTTTACACACTCACAGTGTAGACACCCACCCAGAAAAATCTTATTGACTGTGACAATGACCGCGGAAGTCTACACACAAAAAATTAGTGAAGTCCTAAGGGACCAAACTGCTGAGGTCATCGGTCCCTAGACTTACACACTGCTTAAATTAACTTAAACTAACTAACGTGAAGAACAACACACACACCCATGTCCGAGGAGGACACGAATCTCCGGCGGAAGGGGCCGCGCAATCCGCGACATGGCGCACAAACCACGCGGCCACTCGGCACGGCCATACACTTACAGCCTTAATAGTGTTTTCTTTTCATGTTGTAGGTATGAAGATCACTATTCTTCTCAAATTTTGATGGATTATTTGTGATGGTTTTCATTAACGAATGTACACATAAATTGTGAAGGTGCAGTTAGCAGTCTAAGTCCTTCAAGCAGTGCCCACAAGATGACTGCTGGTGAACGTCACATATTATTCGTATTGCTCACTTTTTCTTTTGCAATTTATCTTTCTTACTAAATGATGAGTTACACAAGAAACTTATTCCATAATAAATTATTGAGTAGATCGAGTAGAAATATCCTAATATGCTAAGAGACCGATTCGTTTGTTTCAGAAACTAATAATTATACACAGAGCAGGAATAGCTAATTTTATTTTAGCAGCTCAGTAATACGCTTCTTCCAGTTCAAGTTTTCAGAAACGTGTACATCCAAAAATCTGGAGTATTGGCTCTGAGCATTATGCGACTAAACTTCTGAGGTCATCAGTCGCTCTGGAGTATTCTAACTTGTTTACTAACTCCTGTTCATGTACTACGTCAATAGGTGGTATGACTATTTATTGCACAGAAGTGAATATAATGTGTTTTCCTCAAATTTTAGGGATAATACATTTGCAGAAAACCGCTTTATATTTCTTTGAAAAACATCATTAACATTTTTTAGATTTATTATAACACTATTGTCGTCCGTAAAAATTACATAATAAGATTGATGAATGTTAAGTGGAAGGTCATTCACATGTATCTCAATAGGAGTAGACTCACAATTTAAACATGTGGAACTGCCTTCACCATTGCTCCCCAATCACTCAAATTTTCTCTCAACCAACTATGTTTGAATTATTAAGCTCAACATGTTGCGCTCTACTCTTACAACAATTCCGACTGGCGCCCTTGAAATACTTCTACAGTTTCGTGAAATTGTTAGAGGAGAAACTCATTTTCTCAGAGTGTTCACACAAGATTGCCGATGTAAATAAGAAATGTGCGCTGTAAGAACACAAGCACGGGTTTTTGCCTAAGTCTAGCTCCGGTGAGTGCCGGAAGCACACGTGCCCCGGCTTCGCACGGAGCTGCAATTACGCGCTAACAGACCGAGAATGGCTGGTGGGAGAGAGAACCTGTTTGGCAGCCTTGGCAAAACCCAGCCGCAGTTGCTGCGACCACCGGGCGTAGCAAGCGCGTTCTGACGCCGTCTCATCGCAGATTCCACTCGTAATGGCTCTTCAGCGCAGATCATCTACCTTTTACTGACCTTGTTTGTCCTCCAGTTAGTCATTAGATTTTGCTATGGGATTTTGTTTCGTAAATAAAGCTCTCTTGTACATTGGTCATTGGAACTGTGTTTCTTTGCTGGAAAGTTCAAAATGGTTCAAATGGCTCTGAGCACTATGGGACTTAACTTCTAAGGTCATCAATCCCCTAGAACTTAGAACTACTTAAACCTAACTAACCTAAGGACATCACACACATCCATGCCCGAGGCAGGATTCGAACCTGCGACCGTAGCGGTCACGCGGTTCCAGATTGTGGCGCCTAGAACCGCTCGGCCACCCCGGCCGGCTTACTGGAAAGTCAAGTGTTTGCTTTTTACGCCTGTATACGTAATCAAAGCGAGCACGTATGAGATGCAATGCTAGCTTTCGCAGAAGAAAACAGAAAATATTTAACATACAAATACTTCTTTAACGACTGAAACCGTAGCTGAGACTTCTACATTCGACTACGCCTCATTTTAAAATTGTTTCGGATGATGCCAATCTCTTCAAATTGTTAAACGACGAACAGTTCGATATGTATTATAGGTACCCTTTCTTTGCAAAGCACATGTACCACAAATCCATTAAATTTTCTTAATATCTTTTTCGCCATGACGTGTATTCTTCGTTTCATTCATTCCACATCCAAGACGAAAATACCTTTCATAGCGCCGAAATACAGAACAGTTTATGTGGTTAGAAGCAGGAAAAGTTGTACTTACTAATCTATGATTACAACTAATTCTTCTACTATAACGATTTTTTATCATCGACAGTTGTCATCTAGCGTACTAATCTTTCTCATTTGTTCGCTGTAGCCTTGTATGACTCAAACTGCTGACCATGAAATAAAAATATCTGGTGTAACAATATGTCGGGATAGGAAATGTAATGATCACGTGGACTCAGTTGTCGGTAAAACAAGTGGTAAATTTCAGTGATTTATTCACTGAGACGATATTGATAAACAGTAATCACTCTACAAAAGAGACTTCTTTCAAAAGACTTCTGCGGCGCATCCTAGAATGCTGCTCAAGTTCTTGGGACACATACCAATATACTAACAGGGGATACTGAAATTACAGAAAGAAAGACAGCACCGATGAACACAGGTTTTTTACGCGGTGGACAGTGTCACGGAAGTGCTAAGAACCTATCAGGCAGACACTTAACGCCAACTATTCCGCAGAAGTGAAATTAACGAAGTGTCAAGAATTTTTACCAAGTGAGAAATCAAGGAACATGCATTTCATCGTCATTTATTTATTTTATGCAAAGGGTCCTCTGCAGCTTGCACGAACCGCAGTTACTTCGTGGTGGCTAAAAGTCGACATCAGCTCCATAGGATTTACACGGTCCAGTCACATTAATGTGAACACCGCATTTGTTCGACGTCAACGAGCAATAACCACTTACAGATGGCAGGTGGCAGCACTTGCAGGAGGATGCATAAAGCTTGTCTGGGAATGTGAGAAGCAGTGCACAGCAACTGTTGAGCAACTGACCGCCCAGATGAACGAACCAAGGGTATCAACAGTGTCTCCTCAACGACCGTTCAGCGAACATTGCTGCATATGAACCTCCGCAACACACGCCTAGTTCGTGCAACCATGCTGACTATTGTTCATCGGAAATGAAGGCTGGAATGTTCAACCCAGTCCTACAACTAGATATCCACTGAATGGTGACGGGTGATCTTTTCAGATGAATCACGTTTTGTGCTTCATCGAACAGATGAGCATTGGCGTGTGCGGCGTGAAACGACTGAAAGAAAACACTTAGCAACCAGGGAGAGCGTTATATCCTGCGGAATATTGTCATGTCATTTCCTGGAGTATCCCGTCATTCTGGAGGGTACAATGGATCATCTGTCCTTGAGGACCATGTCGACACCTACATGCAGTTTGTTTTTCTTCGGCACGACGACATCCATCAGCAAGACAATACAACGTCTCACACAGGTAGCAGTGTGGGTGCGTGGTTCGAAGAACGTCATGATGAGTTAACCGAACTCCCCTGGCCACCAAAGTCCATGGATTTAAACCCAATCGAGAATCTGTTGGATCACTTCAATCGGGTAGTTCGCGTCCTGTATCCTCAAACGAGAAACCTAGCGCTGCTGGCCAGAACACTGGAGTCTGCGTGGCTCCGTGTCCCCGTTGGTACCTTGCAGAAATTCGCTGACTCTCTTCCTGCTCGTGTCGTGCTGAAAAAGTTGGTTAATCAAGCTTGTGACAGGTAGTCACATTAATGTGGCTGGAGAGTGTATTCCTAAATTTGTTACGTAGGAAACGTATCGGTGATCGTACCCATCTTCAGCAGCAACTCAAAGTATCTTCATGTACTTTAGCAGTCTATAGTGCATATAAATCACATGTGTCATTAAGGATGGGGACTGAGAACCGGATACTTGTCAAACATGGTAAAATTTTAAAAAATTCTGTGGAGCCGATATCGACTTTTAGTCATCATGAAGTTCCTGAAAACTGTCATTTATATACTAGATAAGAATAAGCAATCGATTTACAGGAGAAGCCACTAAAAGATGAATAAATAAATATTCAGTATGTGTGTCTCATGTCTGTCCTACATTTTAAAACACAAACACGCGCTTGTTGTACAAAATATCCGTACATTTTGAACGCAATTTTTCTGTATGTTCACATCGCACTTCATTACACAGTTAAATACATACTTAGCTCCACTCTCAAAGACGAGACCAAGGCTGAAGACAGCACAGAAGTAATTGCCCACATCAGTCATTTTAGATTTCTGTTGTACTATATTAATTTGTACACTGTGGAAATGAATCTATTTCTTGGACAATAATTTATTCCTTTTCGAGTTTCTGATAAACCCCATTGACAGTACCATACAACTTTATTTTTTCTGGCAGCTGTTATTATTAAGATTAGAGGTCCTGAAGTATAAAGAAATCGAACAGCCTTATACAGTTAACAAACACAGAACTAAAACCGAGTCAAACAAAATTATACTATCGAAAGTGTAATAACTGGAAATGTTCGACATAAAATTGTAAACATTTAGAGAAGTAATACACTTTATGTCGGTTGTTACGATTCGGCAGGATAGTAAAACTTACGCTCTCATAACCAAAATACTAATTTAGGTACTGCCCTCTCACGTACAATCTACGCGCACTCTATTAAAATAAAGTGTGGATAGTAAATCAGTTGTCAAAAATACGTTTGATGCAACAAAACAAAATGCACATTTATTGTCAACACAGAAATATGTAGAGTTCAGTAAACTTCCGAAAACGCTCAAAGTTGGTTCCATGCTGTTATGAACAAACATTGCATCTTTTCGGCACCGAATGAATAATTATGTCACAAATTTTCTGGGACTGTGAGTTTTCAAATCCTGATTGGAATCGTTCCTTTAAATGATCAATATCACAAATCATTATTTCGTAGAATACCCCACAACGAAAATTCAAGAGTGTGATATCTGGGTATCGTGAAGGCCACTCAGTTGTACCCCTTTTGCCAAAGCATTCAACAAAGTTTTCCTTTGGCGAGTCTGGCTCAATAACTCCATAAATCGGGGTGTTCTATATTGTTGCCATATTGCTTTTTTCTTGACCGGCTGTAGATGTTCAAAACCTGGACTGTTTCAAATTCTAACAACACTTCTTGAAACATATCTAGGTAATTTAGGTAACTGGCAGTACCGTTAAAAAAAAGGCCCGATTAGTTCACCTTTGAAAATCCCTACTTATACTCTCACGCCAGGAGAGTTTAACCCAGCCTCCATCTGCACATGGGGATCCGTAGAATCCCAGTAGACATTGGCTACGTTTTTTCAGTCTGCCATTCACCTTAAAAGTCTCTTCGTCGCTTCAAAGAATGTTTTTGTAAAACTTGGGATCTGCTTCTTGTCGGATTGCGTAAAATTCTAGGAATTTCATACTTCTGTCGGGATCATCTTCATTTAGGCATTGAGGTGAAACAGATCTACATTGACTCAATTTCAGCTTTCATTGAATCATTTGTAGGCTTTTTCTTTCCATGCCATAGTCCTTTGACTCTTTTCTTTGAGATTTGGTCGGTGATTTCACAAAACATTGCGCGCCAAAGTTAAGAGTCTCTTTTGTAGTAAGAGACTTCAGTGTACTTGAATGAGTCAGCTCTGCTAACAATCAGTCCCTTCAAATCGGGAACTTAATTTGGAATATCTTGTCGAGATGAAGGATGAATGTTTGGATACTCTTCCTCAAACAAATCACAAATATCGCTGTAATTATGGTCATGTTTACACGATATTTGCGAATAAAATACACCCTGTGCTACAGTTAACGTAATGCTCATTGTTTTCCACGTAGCAACCAACAGTCTAACTTCACTGATAATATCAACTGACTTATGGGTACTACGCACTAGTCAAATTCCCAACTGGTTACCACTTCGCCAGACGAAACAAAGTGACAACTCACTTATGGCCCACCCTGTATGGCCTATAGATAGGCGTATTTCATACACACTGGTGGGTCATCATGCCTAAATGGGAACCCTCTAACATTCTGCATGGTGTCTGTTGTTCGATATCGTGTCTCCCTACCACTTTCGCGCAACGACGCTCTGAGCGTGTTTTTTAGGGAATTGACTAGTTTGAACCTGGGACCTGTTGCTGGTAAGGAGTCGTCAGACCACACATGACATGTAGAGTTCAGAAGAGTTCAGTGAGACTAGCGATAATATAACCAAATACTTAGTGATTTCAGCGTCAGCTCCACTGCACTCCCTGTAAAAGAATCTTAATACTAACTAAATTTAGTGGCAGGGGTTCAAGGCTTTCCTATTTTTAGTTAGGTGGTAAAATAACGTCGAAAAAGCAGTTAAGTTTACCATTGGAAATTTTATTCTACTCACAAAACATTGTTTATAAATTGCACTATTGATAAAAGGAAATGTTTTAATACAGGATGGTAAAAACCAACTGCGTTCAACAAAAATGTGAACGAATATTCCCTGAATGGGTTTCCAAGTTCTACAATGGATCGAAGGATGTCCTATGCCATATCACATCTATAATCTAGGTTTAAATTAAGTTTCACAAAAGAGAAACTATCAAAATGGTCTACAGTGACCCTCAATTATCTTTAATTACTTATCTAACTTGTCGTAAATTACAGTGGCTGATGTGGCTTCTCAATGACTATATAATAGAAAAATCATCGCGTTTCAGATTTTTACTTCAAGTGGAAAATGTGAACACCATGAGCTTTAATTGACGATGGACACTAGTATTACGCAAAAAGGGGATGTAACAGATGAGACTTCTGCAGTTCTGAGTCAAGCCTTATGCGCTGTTATGTGGCATCGCGTGCGTTCATTACCTTGTCGGTGTTCGTCAGGGGGCGGCGAGCAGCACAGCTCCGCTCACCTCTCCGTCTCGGAAGCAGCTCTCTCCTAACTTCTCCTTACTACAATTTACCGAAGTTGGTTTAAAAAAACTATCTGGCTGTGTTTTCATCTGACCAGTCAGGGTCTCAATGTTAACCTTAAGTTCTGCCTACAAAAATTCTGTCTATCCAATGAGAAACGTTAGACTTTAAGTGGTGGGGCAATGTTTTTAAAGTTTGCAACGTAACAGAGACGCGAAAAAGTCTCACGCTAAAACTTGCAGCTGGTGTGGTCCTTTTAATGTTATCGTAAGATCTATACTGTTCTTCTGGAGGGCTCTAGCTTTTAACATGGGCCGGGGGGTGGTCCTAGCGGTTAGCTGGCGATGTGGGTGTCCATCCCTTGTCGTAGGGCCTTCCAGCTTCACACGGTTCTGCTCTCGGCTTCTGTTCTCGTTTCTCCCCTCGTAACTGCGTCTGTCTCACGGTGGGAAGGTATGACATGCATTTAGGCATTCTTGTGTTAGTCTGTGGTATTCCATTTGCTCACTCGTTACTCGTATTACTTTGGTTAATTTAATGTCACGATTTATTCGGAGCTATGTGACATACTACTGGATTTGCTTATCATGTCAGGGTTTTCATGGAAGGTGTTGGATTTGCCTGACACCTTACAACCCATCCGTCAGTGGATGGAGGCAAATTCGGGAAAAATGAGGACTGGCTCCGTGTCTTGTGGATGGAATGAGTTACGACACTTCACCGACCGCAGCATGTTGTCGCTCAGTTCTAGCAATGCTCGTCTCAGTGATTCATGGCCCTGTGCCTCAACAGCGAGGTCACTGCAGGCAGAAAGACTTGTTCATTCTCCAACAGCAGGTTGTGTCCAGGACTCTGTGGCTGCTACATCTGCCACTTTGTTACCCTGTTTCCCGCATACCCAGTCCCCCAGCATAGATGTTGGATGTACTACAGTTGTCTAAGAAGAACTGAACTGGATAATGAATTTGCAGTGCTCTCTGAGAGAGTCCGATCTTATGAGGAATTTCGATACTCAAATACGATTCATTTACCCCAGTGTCATCTAGACAAAATCCGCTCCTGTACTGTCGACAGTATATTTATTCGTTATCGTGTGATGAGAACACATTGAGTGGAAGCCGCTGTAAACTACAGAGCAGTCACGATTACTCACTTTCTTAAGCAGTCAGTGTATACGGTCACGTCATAGTCACCTTCATAAATCTTCTTTGGTGAAGAGAACATTCTGTACTCTAAATATGGTCGTCACTTGCTTTCTGGTTATCTCGAGTTGTTTTGAGCGCCACAGGTGCTTTGAAGAGCCATTCGGGAGAAAAGATTAACAAGTAAACGGAATATAGGTGAGTAAGGGACAGTAATGCTGTGTCTCACAAGGTACACCATTATGAGTCGACCCTGATTTATAATTGGGTCTAATCAGTCTCAGCACACTATTTGACTGATCTCGTAGACTCCTGTGGTCAACTTAATTCCCACACGACACACAGTGGTTGTCACAGACGTACAGCTCTTGCTGCATAATGCGTAGTACATGAGCAGCACATAATAACAACAACAATAATAATAATAATAATAATAATAATAATGGTAATGGTAATAATAACAGATGTAGCGTGATCGTGAATTCACCATTCACGGAACGCTGAGAGTCTGAGAGTGTTTTGTCATAAACGCTGGTGTATCTCCCACACGCAGATAATACCATATGTGCAATGTGCTAGGCCTGCAACGCCGAACTAGACACGACGACAATTCAGTATTTTCTTTTAAATTGTTATCATTCGTTTGGAGTATGGAGGAAAGAGATGTACTGCAAGCTCTGAATTGTACGATTATTTATGGCAATGCGAGGAGATCATAGATCGGCGGATAGTCCGCGGTTGTTCAAAAAAATAATGTGCAGTGTCATATTTATAGCCGAAATACAGCGGGCATTTGCTAGTAGCTCTTCTTCTTTGCAAGTTACGAGTGCGGCTAAGCACACTTGTCAAAGAATAGATCACTAGTAGGACGTATCATGTTAATGCCCTGCAACACAATTTTTAGCCTTCATGTTGGGGAGGAAGAGATCCGACAAGTTTATTCAGGCATTCCGTATGCAGCTGAAACCACTCACTGATGATTAAATCTTGTACCACTGTAGATATACTGGATTACGACCCACTGATGACGTATAGACTTCTGCGCCACCGTGAACAACGGCCTTTTAAGTGGTACCTTGATCCATACGTCCATTGCACGTAGCTCACTTCGTAACGTTCTATGGTTTGAAACAAAATTACGTAGACAAAGCGTGACCACGCGTACACAGTCCATGTCGGCTATCAGTTGTTTGCGACTAATATTCGTACTCTGTGTTACATGGCTGCGGGTGGTAGACAGTTCTTTATAGACATGATGGACAGTCAGCTTCTTTCGTGATGTGCTCATGGGCAGACCAAACAGGATGGTTCCTCCCTGCCACGCTGTCTTGTCTCCAGCTTACTGCGTTGAATCCATATCGTCTGGCAGATACAAGCCATCTGTTACACTGACTAACGTCAGTCGTGGAAGTTGCATGACTACGTCATTCCAATTCTATTAATGTATAAGGCTCCAAAGCGACAGTGTACCCATGTAAGAAAGTGACTAATTTATGACCGTGACTGTTACACTCGTTTTCTCTGGATAATTTTTTTTTTTTTTTTGTACAGAATGTAACAAAAAGATATGGTCAAACTTTCAGGAAACATTCCTCACACGTTGCGGAAGGAAATGTGTTATATGGACGTGTTTCCGGAGACGCTTCATTTCCATGTCAGAGCTCAGTTTCTACAACCCCTCAACATTTTAACAATGGGAAATATACAGTAAACAACATATCAGAGCAGTGTGAGAGACTTTTCTGAATGAAATGTTCAAAATACCCTCCTTTACCAAGGATACATGCATCAAACCGTCGTCGCGATGAATCCCTGATGCGATGATGTACCCCTGGAATGTTGCGTACTGTTTAACAGCCTTCCAAACTACGTTCACGAAGACTCTGTACATAAGGTTTAATGGTTTTAGGTACGCAGAGAGTGCAGGCTGAGGAATTAGTCCACATCTAAGTAATGATCTGCAACGTAAACTGTTATTTAGAAGCCCACGAACATTAACACCGAAATGAGGAGGAGCTCCAGCGTGCATGAAGGACATATTTTGCCGCAATCGTAACGACACGTGTTCTAACAGAACGAATAGAGTGTTCTCTAAGAAACCATCGCAAGCTTCTTCATTGAGCCTAGGTGGAAGAACATGAGGCTCTAAAAAGCAGTCAGCAATAATGTCGGCCAAGAACTGGCAGAAAATACTCGTACTTGTTGATGACATAACTGCATAATTTCCTGAGAATTCTCGACAGTTCATAATAAGGAACAGGAGTGGAACTAAACCTGAACCTTCATGATTTATTCCTTGACAGTAACATTTTTTTCTCCTTCCAGCACTGGTTGAATTATTCAGCACATTTCTTTGCATGATGTTTGTTAATTATAATTCAGACCAGTTGTGTTTCCGATTATTAATGTGATTATGAAGAGAAATTAAAAATGGAAATTAAGTGTTTCTGGACCAATTGCCATATAACTTATTTTATGTCTCTATATGTGAGGAACGTTTCCTCTCATTTTTGGACATACCTTTTCGTTATACGCTGTTTAGCGGTTTGCGTTGTGGATAAAATAATTTATTCCTCTTTCCGTATGTGTTGCGTGTGTATTAGATACATTTTATTTGTAGAAGCTTTAAATATATATATTTCGTATGGCTAATAGAATACAGCAGTAAGTAAGTAGTAACACAAACAACGTATAAAAACAATGAATGGTCAATGTTACAGGCAACAAACAATTATTAGATCTAAAAAAGGAAGTAAAACACAAAATACACAAAAATACATAGAAATTATAGTAATAGTATCTAGTAATAGGTTTTTCAGAACGAGAAGAGTAGACGAGACTCATGGTTGTAGGTCCAAATCCCTCAGCCAGCCAGAAGCATCTCCCTCCAGGAGGTGCAGCTCCTGCATTGTGCCAGGGAATCTCCTCGTAGGGCAGTCCTTTGCGATATGATGTAGAGTTTGTGGATTCCCACAGTCGCAGTTGGGTGAGAAGCTTTAAATGATTATCGATCTTACTTACTTGTTAAGTAAGATCGAAGCTTTAAATGATTATCGATCTTACTTAACAAGATCCGCTCATTCACGTACATTAAGCGAAAAATGTATTCGACAACACTGATATTTCGGTTTCTGAAGCTTGTTTAGTTGACGGACCACTGTGCTAACAAGAACGTGCTTTGCCAATTATAGATACCATAATATAAGCTTATTTTTATTACGATGTACGCAGAATGATTAAAAATGAAACTATGTGTCGCATTTCGTTATCCATTTCAGAAGAAAACAGTTTGGTTTTTCTTCTTTTTATAGTTTCTGTGCGCAAATTCTTAAACTAACTGAAATAATATATCTGAAAAATAAAAAAATAAATAAATATGTTGTGTAATGAAATCAGTCTGACGCTGATTATTGTCTGAGGATGAACCACTGCCACTATATTAACAATCAGCAAAGGCAGAAAACTCAAAAAGTAGCAAATGACAAACATATTGTTCAAATGGCTCTGAGCGCTATAACAGGACTCCAAGAAATAAATCTGTTCAAAGTAAAATTTACGTTCGCTATCTGATTCAGTGACAAAATGACTGTGCGTTGAATGCTGGCCCTCAATTTTGTGAACCTTTACTAGTTAAGAGAACAATTTCTGTACCAGAACTATTATTATAATTGCACAACAAATGATCACTGAATAAAACGCATCAGAATTCACCTCCTAAATCTGTTTGAAATGTAAATGAAGCACTTCCATAAAATATTTGATGCGCAATAAACTTCTTAACTTTTACTGACATTATTTTTGTAAATATACTGTGACAATCACTGTTTCTGAATGAATATGAACTATAATGAAATTTATGGCTTCCCTGAGCGCAATCGACAGCTCGTCTGCTCTGCAACCTTGGTTTTTATAAAATAATGATCTGGCTGTTAAAATCAAGTTTCTTTCGCCGTACTCGCGATGTGCAATATTAGACGGGATTTCATCAACACTCAGAAATGTTACTTAGTACACAACTCGGTATGTAACTCAGTACAAACTCGGATATGTAACTCAGTACACAACTCGTGACGTGCAATGCGAATGTGCAGTCCAAGAAAACCACGAATGCAATACTTATCTCACTGACAGATAAATAAGAGAATCGACACTTTAAGATTTGACTGGGCTCCATTAAGTCGTAGCAACAATACAATTTTCCATACTTGTTACACATGAACTAACTCGCTAAATGAATCTTTTACATCTAATACTGCAATGAAAGACAGAACATTATAACTTGACTACAAAAGCGTTACAGAAAATCTAAACCATATGCACTGTTGTAACAATCAGCATACTAAGTAATTACAAATATAATAAACCACGTTACCTTTAAATGTTATGATTTCTCATTCATCCAGTAATATAATCCTCCTGAATCAGCATGCTAAGTAAATCCTTATATAGCACAGCACGTTACCTTTAAATGTTACCTTTTCTCATTCATCTAATACACACATCAAAAATAGTTTTACATCATCCCGGTTCCCAGAACTCCTGAAGATAGAAGTTGACTGTGGATGTTGTATCACAGACAGAGTCCCTTTGACTGTTCAATGATGTCAGTAAACCCACCCAAAGATGTAAACAACCACGCATGAGCTGCTCCAATTAGACGGATGAAGTCCTACAGCGGATCAGTTCCAGTCATTCCACCAGGAACGAGGTACATGGATCGTGTTGTCTGTAGTACAGCCATGCCTAGACGGTCAATACTACGGTTCGATCGCATTGTTACTTTGTGCCAGGAAGGGCTCTCAGCAAGGGAAGTGTCCATGCGTCTCGGAGTGAACCACAGCGGTGTTGTTCGGACATGGAGGAGATACAGAGAGACAGGAACTGTTGATGACATGCCTCGCTCAGGCCACCCAACGGCTACTACTGCAGTTGATGACCGCTACGTACGGATTATGATTCGGAGGAACCCTGACAGCAACGCCACCATATTGAGCAATGCTTTTCATGCAGCCACAGGACGTCGTGTTAGGACTCAATCCGTGCGCAATAGGCTGCATGATGCGCAACTTCACTCCCAATGTCCATGGCCAGGTCCATCTTTGCAACCACGACATCATGCAGCGCGGTACAGATGGGCCCAACAACATGCCGAATGGACCGCTCATGATTGGCATCACTTTCTTTTCACTGCAGAGTGTCGCATATTCCTTCAATTAGACAATCGTCGGAGACGTATTTGGCGGCAACACGGTCAGTCTTAAAGCCTTAAATACACTCTCCAGCGAGTGCAGCATGGTGGAGGTTTCCTGCTGTTTTCGGGTGGCATTATGTGGGGCCGACGTACGCCGCTGGTGGTCATGGAAGGCGCCGTAACGGCTGTACGATACGTGAATGCCATCCTCCGACCGACAGTGCAACCATATCAACGGCATATTGGCGAGGCATTCGTTTTCATAGACGACAATTCGCTCCCCAATCGTTCACATCTTGTGAATGATTTCCTTCAGGATAACGACATCGCTCGAGTAGAGTGGCCTGCATGTCCTCCAGACATGAACCCTACCGAACATGCCTGGGATAGATTGAAAAGGGCTGTTTATGGACGAAGTGACCCACCAAGCATTCTGAGGGGCTACGCCGAATCGCCGTCGAGGAGTGGGACAATTGGACCAACAGTACCTTGATGAACTTGTGGATAGTATGCCACGACGAATGCAGGCATGCATCAATGCAAGAGGACGTGCTACTGGGTATTAGAGGTATCTGGATCACCACCTCTGAAGGCAGAACATGCAATGTGTGGTTTTAACTATCAATAAAAAGAGCGGAAATGATGTTTATGTTGATCTCTTTTCCAGTTTTCTCTACATGTTCCGGAACTCACGGAACCGAGGTAATGCAAAACTCTTTTTAATGTGTGATTTATAATCCTGCTTAATACCTCTCTTGAAACATCAAATTACAAAAACTGCTTCAAATGATACTGCCTCCAATCCAGGGAAGGCTAACTTCTTGCCAATTCAAACCAAGGACACTACCACACAGTTGCTGCCAGCACACTCTACCCTATTTGACAAAGTAAAGCTAATCTCTCTAACCAACAACTCTGATCTCGTAAATAGTTCCAAAGTTGATTTTTATAATGGCAATGTTAAAGCAATAATACAAGGCTTGAGAACATTTATCAAATTTACAAAGTATTTCATATTTATGGCCCACGAGATAGTTAGAATATCATAGCAAATAGGACAGCCACCTTTCATCACCTCTCCCCTATTAAACAGGAATCTTACAGAGTGGTTTCTGCTGATACAATAGCAGGAGGCACTAAAAAAATTGTGGTAAGAGTATCAAACACAAAAGCATGACACAAAAAGTGTGGTTACAAGTACCTGGGGTGGGTGACAATACATACAACTTATCTGTGAACAAGCACAAAGTAATAAAAATATGGCACATAAATTTAAATACTACTAGCACTAGAAACATGTGGACAAATGTGTTAAGTTTTCAGCAGTAAATCGTTTTACACTTTGTTATAATAGAGAAAACATGGAATAACTAAATGCTTGCTGTGTCACTCCAAAACCTTGTCTGATCAAATACAACAACATAAGTACATACAGTTTTACAGTATAGTACAAACCATTAGAAAGTATTTACAGTTGTCTTTTCAAATTATTGTGAAACCCAATAAGGACAAGTATGTGTCCTTGTCAGTCCAAATAAAGTAAGAAAGATACATACACATAGCAGTATGGTACAAAACTTTACAATGTAATTACAAATGCCTGTGCAAATTATTGAGAAAACCTATAAGGACAATGTCTTGCAATGGGAGGAAAAATATCAAACAAAAATATCACACGCAGCACTGTTTTGTCTCGTACTCACTAACCATAGTTACACCAACATGGTAGTATGACCACACTTCTGGGGCACACTCAAGGAGCATAGTACTTTGGCTTTAATTTCTCCATTGGCAACCCACAGAGCTCCAAGATAATTATGTGAACCAGGCTGACTCAAATAGGACGAAAGTGTCACATGACAACCTCCACTGCCAAACCATAGTTTGAAGAGCTACAGTCATTGCTGTAACACTCACATAATGGGCAGTGTTTGAGACATGGTATGAGACCGAGCTTAGCGCCACAGTGAACTCTATAAAGTGACTCCATACCACTTCTTCCATTAAGCCCTGTGCTTCCGTGTTAGCCAATATCATTTCCATGCAAGTCCAAAATACACGAATCAAATTTAAAAATAAATTAGATGAAATAGTTACATACATCATACTACTATAATGAATTGTCCTGAAAACACATAATTCCATGCTCATGTGCCTTATTCAAAATCCTTTTCTAATATATACAATAGAAATGATTTTCTTATAACCTGGGTAGCGTATGAATCGTATATAAGACCTCATTAAGGGGAGACAGAAGGCAATTTTTATCCTTATTCTGCCAATGCTAGTTTACCCTTTGAATAGGTACACTTCTCAAAAGAACTATAAGTGACAAAACAATGAAATTTTTACTGCATATATATAACATATATGCCTCAATTTACAAGTAAAATGAGCATAATACATCCTATGGTTTTGAAGAAAACAATTTTATTCTTTCACTAGTAAAATGTAACTTTTTTGTACATAAATTGTTATAAAACAGTTTCTGATTGTTTGGTGGTTCTCAGTTTACTTGTAAGAACTTATTGCCATCTGCAGTACAAAACGATCAAATTTCATATTACTACCGCATTAGTTTAACAAATAATGGTACCTGAAAGTAAAAAAATGTAGTTTTGAGAAAAACCCATTTAAAGTTTAATATTGCAATTCTAATATAGCTATTGATGAGAATTACTTACCACTAACATTTTCCTGCACCGCACTGAGCATCATCTGAATCATACTGATCTTGTTTTCTTCTCTTGGTCCCTCTTCATTTCTGTCTGGCTTCTTTTGGAAATTTTAAATTAGCAATATCTGCTTCACGGATTCTCTCTTTATCTATTTACACCAAGGATTTTGCAGTATTTCCACTAGATTTTATGCCCAATAATTCCAGAACATCCAGTTTTCTAATGACACCATCATTGAAGCATAAAGTAGCGTCCTAAACACCAAATTTGTGGGCTGTAAGCTGAACAAATACAGTTTTCGGTAACTGGTTCCAAATGACAGAATTCACACATTCATTTAAATTTTGGGTTTCCTATGAAGACATTTCATCAACAGTGTATCCTTACAAAGGTCTGTAAATATGGGTTTAATTTCATTCGTTACTGATGCAGGTAAAGAATGTTTATGGTCATATGTGGCACTTCTCTTGTACTTGCACCAAATGTCAGGATCATTCGGGCAAAGATTGTGCACTGAATTTTCATTTGTGAAAAGCTTATGGAAAAAAATAGCCCATACAGCTTTTTTTCATGTTTTCTAAATTCCCTACATTTCTCCTTATGGGCAAGTCATAATAATTCTGTAATCTATTTATTCAAACATTCGTCAGGCGACCTTTACCCCAATGCACTCTGATTTAGAAACTGTGACGTTAGGACCATAGGGTTGTTCTGCACATACCCGGTCATAAGCCTTGCTGTCACTGTCCCCTAAATACTGTGTGTATCTGACACCTCTGTTTGTCTCTGAACGATTAAAAATCCAGAGAACTCCTGCTACTTCCATCCCACCTCTCTACCAGTATAATTAATATGACAGTACTGTTCATCCTCTTTCTCAGTTCCACTGCCACAAGTTTTACAGTACTTGCTTAGAATCTCTTCATCACTTACCTTGCCAGTATCAAATGATGTATCTGTCACGACACCATTTAGTGAAGCGTGTCCACGTTTCTGCCAGCTGCCATCAAAACATGCACAAATATCACCACTTTCACTGTCATCCCTTCCCCTGAGTGCTTTTTCAGCTGCTTCCTTCATTCAGATGTTACAAACTTCAACAACAGCAGTACCAATAACATTACTGTGGGTCATAAATTTTGCAGGAGGATTTGGAATGTCAAGTAATGCACATAAGAGTTTGCCTGCCTCCATCCATTTACCAACAGATCTGAGACCATAAACTAGCCTTATGTTGCTCTCATACAAATTATTATTTGTCATTTTTGATGTCACTGTTGCACCCAATTTTCTACAACTCGATATCAGGTTTGACACAATCTCTTTACGAAGACGCTGATTCTCACCCAAAGATAAGTCATCACCACGTATTCTGAACACAGTATTTTTGGAATTGAAATCACAGAGCATGCTAAGGTTCACCCTAATATTTCCAAACGAATGTTCATCTCCACAAGCTGACTGGGAGGAAATGCCTTGAAGACACTGCAGTTTCTTTCTTGATGTGCTGATTTTCTTTATGTCTAACATTTTTGGGTCCTTTGACCCACTAACCTCATTTACTTTTATGTATTTATTTCCTCTTAGTTTTAATTTAGGCGAGAATTTCTTTATTCGGAGCATTTTTATGAAAACACGCGGAACCAAAGAAAATACAAATCAACACTTCGCTCAAAACAAACTTCACTAAATACAACCATTAACGCTCGGAAACAATAACAAACACGATGGGAAAAACGAGTACCGATAGTAAATACAGGTAAGGAAACACTGAAGCGAAAAACAATAGCAGCATGAAATAGTATACAAGGAGTAAAAGAATGCTGTGCAGTAACTCTGCATGGCGCAAAAGGAAGGCGTGGCATTTAAATGCCAGATTGCGCAGGGCGTCAGGAAAACCATCATATCTCACGAAGAAATTGTCGTATTTACACAGAACTAAAACCGTTTCACGCAGGAAAGACCAGGCATTTCAAATATGCTAAAATCTAAAAATCGAATTTTTGAAACCCACTTGCCTTCCCTCTCCCCTTAAGCAAGTATACAGTTGATCATCGTTTTAGAGTCAGTTGTCAACGTTAAGTATTTATCTTTATTCTTAAAGTACAAAACATAAATGAATGGATTTGGATCCAGTTTCCTAGTTACATCCATGTACCTGCCTGATTAGAATGCTAACTACCACATATGCCATGTATTACAACATTAGCAATAACTATGGTGATCACCAGACGCAGTTGGTTATTGTGTACCCACTTTTAGTCACGTGTCGGCCAGTATCTTATAGCGTTAGAGAAACAACTTAGCTGTAACATCATATCACTCGTAGCTTCTATCAAAACTCACTGGTATCATTGGGACTGCCAAACTGTTGTCATTCCTGGTGATAAAAGAGTAACGTGTTTATTATATTTCCACTAAAAAGCTGGAAATTCCTGAAAATTCAAGTATCAGATGTCAGTCACAAAGCGTATCTATTGTCTACTGTATAATTCCTCATAAATACAGAGCACAGTTCTGAAAGAAACTGTTGGTGGTAGATGCATTTTGCCTCACGTCTTCACTACTACATGGTGTACCTGCAATGTTAAAATTACACCAAATACATCACCATTACTGAGGATAAATCTTCCTTTACCCCTCATTAGCTTTCTGAAACAATAATTCTTAAAATCATCTTTACACAAAATATCAACATCTTATTTTATCACAAAAATACATCTGCATCATAAGCACTTTATCTGCAACTTTTTGACCTCAGTACTTTTTTTAACAAATATCATACTTCACTCTTTCTATCATTCTATACACCGTGTCCAGTTTCTCACAGTATACATAATTCAGCTGGAATTTCCAATTAATATCTCTGTATTACCACTAGTCAATAGCTGAGGATTGTTAGCCTCACAAAATTGTTCTCAAATATATCAATGTGGCATCAGTACTGTTGGCTTCTGAAACATTATTCACCGATTAACAAACGTTCATAGCAAATGGCAATCTGCACCAGTTAGGAAACGAGGAGTATCAACTAGTCTCAAACCTTACTTCACCATATAGCAGTTGTGGAAATATCAAAATGGAATTTGGTTGCAATAATTACACGTCTGTATTTTGAAACTGATTAACAATATTTATTTCAGAATAATCAGTACTGCTATTTATACGTTTCTCCCACCTCTCCAGCAGGCTATGAATGCCATCCCAAAAAAAAGTTCTTCTTTTCGATCGAGCCAGTCAGCGAGCCAATTTCGTACATTTTCATACGAACTAAAGCGTTACTCAGCGAGTGCGTGTCCCAGTAATGCAAACAGATGGTACTCGGACAGAGCTAAGTCTGGAGAATAAGCTGCATGCCCTAGTATTTCCCAACTGAACGCCTCGATCATTTCCCTGAGACTTTTTGCTGTGTGTGGTGGGGCGTTATCAAGGAGCAATATAACTTTGTGTTGCTTTTTTACATATTCCAACTGTTTTTCACGTAATGTACGACTGAAATCGGTCATTTTTTGTTGGCAGCGATCAGTGTTGACGGTTTCACCAGTTTTTAGCAGCTCATTATAGATGACGCCTTCTGATCCCATCAAACACAAAGCGTTGTCTTCTTTCCATAGCGATTTGGTCTTGAAATGATTGCCTGGATTCACCGACGGTTTACAACGCTTAGGATTCTAAAATATATCCATTTTTCATCATTTGTTACTATTCGATGGAGAAACCACTTTCTTTTGTATCTGGAGGGAAGCATTTCACAAGTGGTCTTTCTGATTTCTTGCTGTCTTTCATTCAGTTCATGCGGAACCCATTTTCCCACTTTCTGCACCTTTCCCATAGCTTTCAACCGAAGAGAAACGGCTTTCTGCTTCACATGTTCCGCGAGTTCCTGTTGAGTTTGAGTATCATCCTCATACAATAAGACCTCAACTAATTGTCTTCGAACTTTCTCTGTGGTTTCCTGCGCTTATCGTTTCTCACCCCAAAATCGGCACTTTTGAATGTTTGGAACCACTCGAAACACTGTGTTTACCCAAGAGCATGTTCGCCGAAAGCTTCGACAAGCATTCGATTCGATCCTGCAGCAGTTTGCTTCAAATGATAACAGAAAACCAATGCTGTCCGCAAATCATAGTTCGTAGGCACAAAACTTGACATGTTTACGGGTTTCAAACAGATAGCAATGTATGGAACTTCGGTTACTGTGTGTTGACATTCGTCGTGAGCCATTATAGGAAGAGGATGGCGCTACAGACGCGGTATCGCGGGCCCTACATTGAGGGCTAGCACCATCTGTAGGGAAATTCCAGTTTCATACTTGTACACCTGGTGTATACTAGGACAGTTGGAGAGAGTTACTTACATTTATGAGCGGAATAGAACAGCAGAGGACGAGTGTAGCTCGAATTAAAAGAAGAAATGGTAACACCCAGCTCGAGGAATCATCAGACGCCACCTGTTGTGTACATCGATTTTCTACCTACTCTACTCAGTTTCTCTCATTATATGGATATCTGTTGGGACAGCCATTATTACCGAAATCTCTGTGGTTCCTAAAACCACGATTTCTGTTCCTGTCTCTGAAATTGCCGCGATTGCTAGACTGTTCTCTCGCATGTTAATTGTTTGAAAAATTGTGATCACGGCTATTAGATAAGTGATTATTCTATTCATAATTGTTGAGATTTGCCGAATACCCTTCATCTAATCAGTTACTTTGAAATGAGAAATTCTGTTTATTACCGTTTCGGTATCTACTTAGAGAATAAAATTCCTCACTGTCAACTTCAACATCTTGCAGCAATGTTTGAAAGGCCTTAGTCTAATGCTTGAAACGTCCTGCGAAAATAATTTGTCGTAAACGTGACAGTTATTTAGTCAGACAAATGCTTATTATATCAGAGGGACTGTACGGTCCTGACAAGAAATGATTCTTTTGTAGCATGTGCTGAAAAACAGTCTGCAGGGTTGAAAAAATATTATTGTTCAAAAAGATTTAACATAGTGATACTGTTATTCACCCTGTGTGCTGTTGCTTCCGACCAGTATGTTGACAAGAACGCGTGACAAAATTCGCCTTCAGTAGGATATTTTTGCGCAATTACATTCATTCTTGTGGCTGGTTCGGATTCTAAATAGCCACACGTATATTCAAACTTGCAACCAACTGGGAATGAAGATGGAAGACAATATTGGAATTGTTGTAGCCACTCTGTGAGGTGTATGTCACTGGTAGAATTTGAATAATTTCAAACTTTTGAACAGTGGGGAAAGGTTTGTAATCAAATGAATCAATCTGGTGGGACGAACAGAATTTTTCGCTCTGTGTGAGGCATCAGCACTATCTTGCTGCGTAAAGCACTGCGTTGGCGTATCGGTTCACCTACATGCCAAGAATCAGAAATTTCGTCAGAAGTATTAAAGCGCTCAGCATGAACATCTGTATCATCTTGCCCGTGGTTAGTTTTTTGTTCAATACGTGATAATCCGTCATCAAGTTTCCTTACATCAGATTGGTGCTGTTGGTTAATGGTCGTTTGTCTCTGTTTAGAACGTTGAAGGGAAAGATATTCTTCCGACCTGACAAACAGAACAGGCTGTGCCAATATCAGAATTCTTGTCTATATTGCTAGACAGTTGGGTCACGGTTACAGAAAGTTTGTCTAGCTATTGGATAGCAAATTCTGTCTCTTTAGCCTTAACCGATGCACTCTGCTCTTCAAGACTTTATATCTGATTTACGAACTGACTATCCTGCTGTTTTAACTGTGAAATTTTTGCCGTTTGAATGTGATCAAATCTTGACATTGGATTTTTCAACAGTGCTGAACTCCTCACGTACATCTTGCTTACCCTGCTTCGTTTTCGCTTTTAAGTAAGTCAAAAGTTCCTTTCTAATTTTCTTATTATTCTTTTTCAGATTGCTGGCAATATCCCCTAACTGTTCTTCATTGTGTTCTGATGATGCCTTTAGAATACTTTGCAAAAAATCATTGTTCCCACTTTTATCAGCTGTACAGGAAGAATCAGAGATTGGCTCAGTTTACTCAACAGTTGTGCATGCAAAAGCTAAATCATTAACTACATAATCTGACTATTGTGATAAATTACATCCTACCCTCAAGTGCCCTTATTGTTCCATGTTTGATACTGAAAAACGTGTTATTGACTTGCTCAGATTGTGAAGCTCTTTGTCTTTAATAAATACCCAATTTTTCTGAAATTACAAGCATCTGTTTGTCTGTATGTGTACATCACACCTACTGATTTCCGACACAAAGCTGTGTTAATAATTATTATTACAGATGCCGATGATGATTAGTGTTTTAGGGCGCACAACAGCGAGGTTATCAGCGCCCGTTATTATTACAACCATATTCGGTAATGTATCATTTTCTCGGTATTGGTAATATGGTACATTGTCGAAATCGGTTGTAATAAAAGATTGCTAATACAGCATATGGTCAGAAACTTAAAAAAAAGGGAAACTTTTATTGAAAGTGCTAAAATTAAGATAAAGATACATTGAAAAGTATTCCAGAAGTCACCTGCAAAATGTATCACCAATAGTAAGACGGCAGAGCCGTTTGTTTCAATATAAAGATGTCAGTCGCGGTCTATATCATCTACAGTCTAAGGTTTAACTCAACACCCCCACTTCTGGAGAGTTCTTCCGACGCTAACCGTACGTTCATTTGCGTTTTACGATGCTGAGTCTGTTACAGAATTGGTTTCCAGTTGACTACTCTGTTCTAGTCACGACGGTTCATAGTAGATCGAAAGGGACAAAAATGTCACCTTTTCCTCAGAGTTTCGTAGCTTATATATATGTGATGTCTATTCCTTCGGTCATATCTGAAAGAATAGACTCCATATACATATATATTTCTAAGGCGAAGACGGCCAATGATCTCTTCCGGCCGAATACACACCAGGCTCTAACGCTTACGGAAATCGGCGATATGCCGCCAATAATGAAAATAATGAGCAAAGGGCACTACGTTCGTAGTGTGTGGCCAAGCTGAGTGTTTCGTCTGACGTCAGGCGTGCTAGGGTAGCCCGTGCAGGTGTTCTGATCACTGCATCCGGATGATTTAGTGCTCAGAGCAACTGCCTAAGAAACAGGAAAGCCGCGTTCGAATCCCAGTCAGGCACAAATTTTCAAATTTCTCCATTGATTTACATCACTTCCCACTCGCAGCCAATATCTGCAATTCATTTGTGTGCTTAACTCGTAGTTTTACTCCAGCTTTCCATCACAAGCTGACAATGATATTCAGTGTTGCAATGTTGGAGGGAGAGCAAAATATTGCGAAATCCAATTACCACTGAATTGATCTACTAACTAGAGATGCAGTACTGCTATGTTAAAGCCAACTGCTGTCGTCTTGTCAGTAATTAAACACTTCAACAACATCCAGAGATACTTGCAAGTTGTTTACAGCCCTTTTCCTACCAAGCCCATATAAATACTGATTTGGCTATTTTTTATGATGCGACAACGGTTAACATTTGCGAGAGCAACTCAAAAAAAGACTCTTGAGTATAAGAAGGAAATCACTGAAAGAGATAATGATTGCTCAGTTCTATAAAAAAGTAAATGAGCTAGGGTGAGCCACACATTACAGATTCTTAGTGTAGTGGAGAAATTCGTATGGAAAATCGTCCATGCCATACACGTGTTTCAACTGTTTCTGTAATCTGTGATAACTCTGAGCTTTACTTAGATGCTCAAACAATAATCCCTCAATACAAAATGAGCTTTTATATTAGCATTTGGTGGCCGCTGGTTTCTAACGAATGCTGGCTCCGCATCTATTTTTACCGTCAGCATTGTATATAATTACTTCCTTAAAAAACGCAGAAAGTCGCTACTTACGGAGTTGTTGCATGTGCAAAATATCTATGAGTGACGTCACAGTTAAAGAAGACATGAGATCGTAGTATCGCCTAATTGCAGACCGTGATCTTACATAAGCTTGTGGTTAAGGGAAAAAAAGGAAGTTTAAAAAAAAATACTTATGGTTACCAGGTTTGCCAATAATTTGCTTCATTAGGAAAACCGCTCCTTCTACAGAGAAAGCAGATGTGCAACGAAATTCGCCGATCAACATAGAAATACAATGTAAGTGCAGAAAATAGATCACTTTACCGAATACATAAAGTAATGGCGTCAAAGGGTTGGACTGATTTGTTATTGAATGAGAGGGTGGTTTCATATCTATTATACTCATGAATGACAGTAGAAAGCATGGATATCCTACTCAAATCCACCCACCAAGAATTAAGTTCCTTTTTCAGTCAGAATGCCAAAGATAAGCAAAATATTTATTGTACATAACCGCGACGTAGAAAAAATAGGTTTGTCGTACATGAATGCAGCAAATTACACTCGCAGTGTGTTGCTTAAGCCAAGGGCATGTAGCGATCTCACCAAAGTTTGCAGCAACACGAAGTGAACACAGCAACACACAACCGCGTGTTTGACCAGAATCGAGACAGAAAACCATTGTAAGCGAATCATGCCACAATACAGTTCAGCTGAGGAAACACGAATTCCCGCGGGAAAAAATGTTCAAATGTGCGTGAAATCTTATGGGACTTAACTGCTACGATCATCAGTCTCTAAGCTTACACACTACGTAACCAAAATTATCCTAAGGACAAACACACACACACGCACGCACCCACGCCTGCGGGAGGACTCCAACCACCGCCGGGACCAGCCGCACAGTCCATGACTGCAGCGCCTAAGACCGCTCAGCTAATCCCGTGCGGCTTCTCGCGGGAAGCACCTGGTTTGTAGCTCCATCCAAAGAGCCTCGGTGAGACATGCCAGGTTTCTGGCAACCTGCTAGTCCAAAACGTAAGCAAGTTAGTGCACCATCTAGGCACACGCGTATATATGTGCGTGCGTGCGTCTACCGTAGGGTAGAGTCATGTCAGTGACGCAACGAAATGACTCGAGCTGGAAAACACGCTTTTCGTAAGGACCACAGCAAGCATGGTTACACGCGAATCTTCCTTAAAGGACGTGATTATCTTATCCGAACTGGTGTGAAACGATCAATAACTGAAAAAAGTTGCTACAAAAAGGACAATACCATGTTGAGTAAATATTCCCAGTCGCGCGGGATTACCCGTGCGGTCTTAGGCCTTGCAGTCATGGACTGTGCGGCTGGTCCCGGTGGAGGTTCGAGTCTTCCCTCGGGCATGGATGTGTGTGTTTGTCCTTAGGACAATTTAGGTTAAGTAGTGTGTAAGCTTAGCGACTGATGACCTTAGCAGTTCAGTCCCACAAGATTTCACACACATTTGAACATTTTTTGAAATATTCCCAGATGACTCGTAAATGGTCTGGTGTGAGAATATTATAGACTCTCCCAAGTATTAAAAAGACACCTATCAGATGTTTCCTTTATTGAAAAGTATTAGGTTGTTGCATATGTTTTCAGGGTTTTTGTTTTGCATGATGGTGTTGCAGTTGCTATGAGTTTATTTATCGATTGTCATTTTTGTTTGTAGTTCCCTGTTGTATGGGTACCGCATGCTCTAAGCCAAAATCATAAAAATCAGCGGGTGGCCATATAGGCATCATTGCTTGCTGGCCATCAACTGGCTCGTGAACAACAGCCACCATTCCTACTCTGTATCATTACTGGTGACGAGAAATCGTGTCTTTACCTTACATAAGAGTATTTGAGCCTAAACAATCCAGTAACTCCCCGTACAATGTCCAGAGCGCATCAGCAAAAGATAACGTTTTGCATCTGGTGGAACAGCGATGCTATGATGTACTACAAATTGCTTCCCTAGGTGTCACCATCATTGCTGACATTTACTGTCATCAACTGACTCGTCTCGCAGACACATTTCAAGAGCAACGACCAAGAAGATTTCGTGAAGTGATGCTACACCGCGATAATACCCACCCGCATTCTGCTACACTGACAAAAAGCCCTATAGTCTTGTGCGCTCAGATTTTCAACTTTCCGCGCTCTAACGAACAACCTTCAAGGGTGAAAACGCGCTCAGAATATGGCTTGACGAGTTATTCGCCTCAAAACGACGTGATTTTTGCAGTCCAGAAATCGCGAGGCTACCCCAGCGTTGGAAGGCTTTACAAATAGTGAAAGAGAATATGTTATTTATGACTAACGTCTCTGTTGAGTGAATCTGTTGTGCTTATTAAACTTACGGAAAAACGCTGCAAACTTATGCACCACCCTAATATGTTGTACAGCCATATCCACCAGGACCAGAGTATCAGTGATACCACAAGATACTGGTATCACTCGAACTCAGGTAGAGATATTAAGTAGCTGCCTGTATCAGACCACCCAGACAAGACGACTGTTCAACATCCACTCGAAGGGTTTTTCTATGCAGCTAGCAGTGGCAACTCTGTGATAACTACTTGGGCACATACTGCCCTTCTCGTGTTTCACAACGGCTATAAGAAACGATTACCACACCACATGCCGATGACGAAGAAATAGATTGTAATCAGTGGAAAATTATACATTCATTTGGTTTGATATAATGCAAGCGGAATATTTTTTTCGTTCCCTGTAGAATGAGAGGCACATCTCTCTATGAGTGAGAAAAGTCATCTGCCACCCAGATGCGGGTGAGGAAGAGGAGGAGAAGGAGAAGAATTTCCTTAAATCTCCCTTTGGAGCTTCATCATACAGCGCCATGAATTTTATCGTCTCCAGACTCCCACTTGGAGAAGAGGTGGTTGTACAGTCCTCACTTGGGTCTGTCGATGGCGGTGATTTGGCCGAGCGGTTCTAGGCGCTTCAGTCTGGAACCGCGCGACCGCTACGGTCGCAGGTTCGAATCCTGCCTCGGGCATGTATGTGTGTGATGTTCTTAGGTTAGTTAGGTTTAAGTAGTTCTAAGTCTAGGGGACTGATGACCTCCGATGTTAAGTCCCATTGTGCTCAGAGCCATTTGAACCATTTTTGATGGCGGTGATTGCAGTGGAAGGTTCCTCCATTGCCTGCGCTATGCCTCTATGATGGGTCTGGAGAGCAGCATTGTCATTACACTAGTAACTGCACACTTCTCACATTTCCATAAAATCCTGCTGACTCTCTCCCACACTAATGCGGACGTTATGTAACATTTACTGGGGTCCAGTGGCAATTCCGCGACCTCCTCTTACATTCCCTAAACAATATGTTTGACTTCAGAGCTCGTTGCCTGAAAGGGTGACAGGTCCTCCACGTTTGGTCGACATTTTAATCCGTACATAATTGACCGCCTACATCTGACTCACTCGTCACACCACCAGGGGGCAGGTAGTATTCGTGGAAGGTCTGAATACTTTCAAATAGGCTTTCTGGGTCACAGTCGTAATGTGAATCATCTATTCAAATACAATACTTCGACCGCACTGCGTTCACTTTCCTATGGAGACCATCAATATTCCTGGCTACATTTCTTGGAATGCTCGCTCTGCTAGTGTAGGCCGACTGGTATATGTCGACTCGTGTGAAAATGGTCGGCCATTTCCCACTGAGCAGTAACAGAAAGGTCTGTAGAGCATATCGAGATATCAATGAAGATGAATAAATGCGCAATGTGGCATGCTCCCCGAGCTCTCTGTTTTCATCTCAATACAACCATAAGCTGGTAGCACCTGTTGATGGATCCTTCCAGCACATTGCTCGCACAGTTCTTGATCTAGGAGAAATGACCGCAAAGTGGAGCGATATGTTTGTTGAGAGCCTCATTGTTCAAAGATGAATAAATGCGCAATGTGGCATGCTCCCCGAGCTCTCTGTTTTCATCTCAATACAACCATAAGCTGGTAGCACCTGTTGATGGATCCTTCCAGCACATTGCTCGCACAGTTCTTGATCTAGGAGAAATGACCGCAAAGTGGAGCGATATGTTTGTTGAGAGCCTCATTGTTCAAATCTTCGTTACTTCGGTACAAAAATTATTAATCTACACTACTGCACTAATTTACAGAAGGTCGAAATTCAGCGCTGACTTCAGTGCGAGATGCTTATAATAGTTTCCACAACGAAACTTTGTCTCTAAACCTGACAGAAAGAGATTCTGGAAGTACGTAAAGCATGCTAACGACAAGACACAATCAATGCCTTCTCTGCGCTATATCAATGGAAATAGATCGACGACAGGGCTGCTAAAGCAGAGTTACTAAACGCAGCGATCCGAAATTCCTTCACTAAAGCAGAAGAAGCAAATTTTCCAGCATTCGAATCAAGAACAGCTGCCAGCATGAACAGGTTAGAAGTAGATATCCTCGCAGTAGTGAAGTAACTTAAATCGCTTAATAAATGGAATTTCTTCCGGTCCGGACTGTATACCAATTAGTTCCCTTTCAGAGTACGCTGATGCAATAGCTCCATACTTAACAATCACATACAACAGCTCGCTCGGCGAAAGATCCGTACCCAAAGACTGGAAAATTGCATAGGTCACACCAATATTATAGAAACACAATGTTAGTAATCCTCTAAATTACAGGTCGATATCATTAACGTCGATATGCCGCAGGATTTTGGAACATATATTGTGTTCGATCATCATGAATTACCTCGAAAAGAACGGTCTGTTGACACACAGTCAACACGGATTTAGCAAACATTGTTCTTGTGAAATACAACTAGCTCTTTACCCACACGAAGTGTTGAGTACTATCGACAAGGGGTTTCAAATTGGTTCTGTATTTCTAAATTTCCAGATGACTTTTGACACTGTAACTCACAAGAGGCTTGTAATCTAATTGCGTACTTATCGAATATCGCCTCAGCTGTGCAAATGGGTTTGTGATTTTTTTGTCAGGGAGGTCACAGTTAGTACTAACTGACGGAAAGTGATTTCTGCCGTTCTCCAAGCTGATGTTATAGGCACTTGCCGTTCCTTATATATATAAACGATTTAGGAGACAATCTGAGCAAGCGTCTTAGGTTGTTTGTAGATGATGCTGTCGTTTATCGTCTAGCGAAGTCATCAGAAGATCAAAATGAATTGAAAAACGATTTATATAAGACATCCGTGTGGTGTGAAAATTTGCAGCTGACCCTAAATAATGAAAAGTGTCAGGTCATCCACATGAGTGCTAAAAGGAAGGCGTTAAACCTCGGTCACACGATAAATCAATCAAATCTAAAGTCTAAATGCAACCAAATACTCAGGAATTACCATTCCAAACAACTTAAATTAGAAAAAACACTTAGAAAACGTTTGGGGAAGGTGTACCAAAGACTGCGTTTAATTGGCAGAGCACGTTGAAGCTGCAAGAGATATACTAAAGAGACTGCCTACATTATGCTTGTCAGTCCTCTTTTAGAGTACTGCTGCACAATGTGGATTCCTTGTCAGGAAGGATTATCAGAGTTCAAAGAAGGGCAGCACGTTTTGTATTATGGAAAAATAGGGGACATCATACAGATATTAGATTAGATTGACTTTTCGTTCCATAGACCCAAAAATGAGATGATTCTCGAGGTGTGGAACATGTCAGAAAGTATAACATAAAACATTTGAAAATAATACTTCCTACCCGGATCACTTGTCAGGAGACTGTCAAAATAAATGAATACGTACAGTAAACTGGAACTGCTACTATTTACAGAATTAATACACTGCCAGAATGAAACATTGTTATGCAATGTTTTATGGCGGACATCGTTAAAAAAAGGCGTTTCTCGTTGTGGTGGAATATCACGAAACATGTCACCAGTTTTCTCCTTGGAAAGCGAAAATATTTTATTGACGACGACCTTCATAGGGAGAAACGATCATTATAATAAAGTAAGTGAAATCAGAATTCGCACGGAAGGACATACGTATTCGATTTTTCCACGCGCTGTTCGAGAGTAGAATAACAAAAAGTTATTGTGGAGGTAGTTCGATGAACCCTCAGTCAGGTACTTAAGCGTGATTCGCAGAGTAGCCATGTAGATGTAAATGTAGAAACTGAGTGTTGTGGGAGAGGCGAGGTGTGGTATTCATCGTCCACAAACATGGCAACAACACCTTTAGGCCTAGCTTACCCAAATTCTGAGGTTCTTTGTGTCCTGACTACTATTCCTTAGCACACATGGACCCTTGTCTTTGAGATGAGTCTTCTAAAACGTCAATTATATTGCTTTGGACACTGATAAGACCCTCATTTCATTCGTATGGTTCCTGAATCCATTGACACTACATTGCCGTAGGGGAGCCACTGTGCCAATGAAAGGCCCCTTTCTCTATTTCCTTCTTTTCCCACCGAGGAGGGATCCGAATGTGGGCTTAATTTAGGGACAGCTGGTTATCTAAGAACATTTTGAGTTTTATTAGGCCCAACACACGAAATAGTGACTGGTTGCGTTAGGAGCCCTTTTTGTTTGTTTTTATCTCTTTATATAATTCTATCAGTGACAGAAAAGAAGGTTCTTTCATGTTTTTACAGCTCCGTGGCTGTAGCAGAATTATTCCCGTTGATCATCACTGATTTGTGCACTTCATGTTTTCTGTTTGTCTTGGTGGGTCTGGGAGCGCGTTTCGTTGTAGCACCGAACGACTCCGTGCACGGGCAGGTGACTGTGTTCCTTTGTGCGTAGCTCGCTGACTGTTGCTACATCTCTCTTGAAACCTAAGACAAACTAAGTCGTAAAAGTTGCTGGTTGTATTGCTTCACATGCGTTGCTGGCTTCTGCATAAGACAAGTGCTTTGTTTCCTTTATTTGTTCGTCCATGGTCACTGTCAGTCGAGGCTCCAGACCGGTTGCCTTTGCAGGTGTCATATACTAATGGACCAATACATTTACTTCCAGCTTCGTGGGCACCTCAAACATATATCAACATGCATCACACTCTTTGCTTCCACAGGCAGTACGGTAAAATTTTTGGTATTTGTGAAATTTAATTGGCATTGAGACGTAAGGTCTGAATTTGAGGCGAATTCATAGTACGACGAATGTGCGTGGGTACTTCGTTTTCTCTCTCATTACGCGGTTGAATGGTCACGTGCATGGGCAATTGTTTGCATTTGTTTCTGATTTCTGCGTGTGGGTAGCTGCACTGGCGTTTCCTAAAGCTTTCTTGAAAGTTAAGACAAACTATTTCGTGAAAGTTGCCGATTGTATTGTTTCACTTACAGTGCTGACTTTAGCAAATTCGTTATGTCACTGTATGAAGTAGTGGCTGCTTTAAAATTAGAAGAGCTACGTTCTTATTTTCTACAGAATACCTGTCAAGAGCTTCTCCGCTAAAAAAATTCGAGTTCTTTTTTAATATAAAATACGTTTAATTTTCGCTCCTTCCTTTTGTAATCAAACATATATTATTATCCGTTCTAACGTGGTCTATTATCATTAATGACGTTACAACGATATTAAACTAGATTGAACAAGTCACCAAATCTTTGTTATTTGGTTGGAAATAAAGAATACACCATAATGTTAAACTGATTTCAGTAGGAGCTTACTCCGTCCTCAACGCACAAACGGTTAAGCGAAGATCCCACTTCTCTGGTGCAGTGCGCACAAAAGAAGTTGGCCCGTATCTGCGCAGACAGCGAGGTAGGTAGGTCAGGCCGGTAGTGGTATATGCTCCGTCCTGAAAGAATCATGCAGAAGGGCAAATACAGATCAACACCTGAAGCCTATGCACAAACGCGTATCTCACAAAAGTTATAAGCTACAGTTGGGGAGTTTCAAACAATGGTATTAATAGGTCAAATCAGTGTCATATTAACAGTTCATATCAGTACTAGCAGTAACTCGACGAAGTATAGATGTTCAAAGTCAAGAGTTCCCCTGTATTGTATTAACAAAATAGTCGCACAAATCAAGGATCAACCAAAGGGAAACAATTCCGAACATTTGCCGCTAGAAAGAAATCTCATTAAACAAAAATGGGTGAAAAGTGTAGCGTAGGAGACAGTGTCGCTTATTAAGATGCTGATGATGTAAAATAAAGAACAGGGATCATGTGGAAATTATCTGTCAGTCCCTTCTAACCTGTTTAGGAATATTATCTAAAAATAAAAAAATTTTCTCCTCCTTCCGTATCAGTTGGAAGTCCTGGAGCCTGGAAAGTAGTTACAACTACACTCCTGGAAATTGAAATAAGAACACCGTGAATTCATTGTCCCAGGAAGGGGAAACTTTATTGACACATTCCTGGGGTCAGATACATCACATGATCACACTGACAGAACCACAGGCACATAGACACAGGCAACAGAGCATGCACAATGTTGGCACTAGTACAGTGTATATCCACCTTTCGCAGCAATGCAGGCTGCTATTCTCCCACGGAGACGATCGTAGAGATGCTGGATGTAGTCCTGTGGAACGGCTTGCCATGCCATTTCCACCTGGCGCCTCAGTTGGACCAGCGTTCGTGCTGGACGTGCAGACCGCGTGAGACGACGCTTCATCCAGTCCCAAATATGCTCAATGGGGGACAGATCCGGAGATCTTGCTGGCCAGGGTAGTTGACTTACACCTTCTAGAGCACGTTGGGTGGCACGGGATACATGCGGACGTGCATTGTCCTGTTGGAACAGCAAGTTCCCTTGCCGGTCTAGGAATGGTATAACGATGGGTTCGATGACGGTTTGGATGTACCGTGCACTATTCAGTGTCCCCTCGACGATCACCAGTGGTGTACGGCCAGTGTAGGAAATCGGTCCCCACACCATGATGCCGGGTGTTGGCCCTGTGTGCCTCGGTCGCATGCAGTCCTGATTGTGGCGCTCACCTGCACGGCGCCAAACACGCATACGACCATCATTGGCACCAAGGCAGAAGCGACTCTCATCGCTGAAGACGACACGTCTCCATTCGTCCCTCCATTCACGCCTGTCGCGACACCACTGGAGGCGGGCTGCACGATGTTGGGGCGTGAGGGGAAGACGGCCTAACGATGTGCGGGACCGTAGCCCAGCTTCATGGAGACGGTTGCGAATGGTCCTCGCTGATACCCCAGGAACAACAGTGTCCCTAATTTGCTGGGAAGTGGCGGTGCGGTCCCCTACGGCACTGCGTAGGATCCTACGGTCTTGGCGTGCATCCGTGCGTCGCTGCGGTCCGGTCCCAGGTCGACGGGCACGTGCACCTTCCGCCGACCACTGGCGACAACATCGATGTACTGTGGAGACCTCACGCCCCACGTGTTGAGCAATTCGGCGGTACGTCCACCCGGCCTCCCGCATGCCCACTATACGCCCTCGCTCAAAGTCCGTCAACTGCACATACGGTTCACGTCCACGCTGTCGCGGCATGCTACCAGCGTTAAAGACTGCGATGGAGCTCCGTATGCCACGGCAAACTGGCTGACACTGACGGCGGCGGTGCACAAATGCTGCGCAGCTAGCGCCATTCGACGGCCAACACAGCGGTTCCTGGTGTGCCCGCTGTGCCGTGCGTGTGATCATTGCTTGTACAGCCCTCTCGCAGTGTCCGGAGCAAGTATGGTGGGTCTGACACACCGGTGTCAATGTGTTCTTCTTTCCATTTCCAGGAGTGTATATTCACCTCTCCTTCCTTATCGTCTTTATTGTGCTACTGGACTAGCTAACGGTACCAGCATCCCTGTCAAGCACAGTTTTTAATGAAGTTTTTGCTTCATCGTTTTCCTCGTCCAACATGAAATCAAAGGCATTGCATATAGTTACACCTGCCTGATTATCGCGAACTTTCTCTGCAGCTGTGATGTGTGAAGGCTGTGGTGTCATTTTGTGTAACGAACAGACAGAAATGAGAGAGCTGGAAGTGCGCAGAACGGCAGGTGACAGCCAGCGAAGAGGTCAACATAGAGTTGGACTCACCAACCACTCAAGTCGAGGATGCGTTTCTGTGGTGCGCCACCTTTCGTTGAGCGGTCGCTGCACGAAAACCTCCTCCGTCACTCGCAGCAGTAGTTGGCATGTCTAGATTTTACCATACTAGGGGATGGGTGGCGCTAATCAGGCAAGAATTTCCACTTGTGACGTACCCGTACCCGGCTTACTTTGAACTATTTTCTATAGACGCCAGTCACTTACAACGACACAGGAGGCTTTCCGAAATAGCACAGACCTGAAAAACTGTTTTTCTTGGCGCTCTAAAAATGTTGAATCAGTTTCAGATTACTACTTAGATGTGACCCCATACAGAATAACCTCTCACAATATAGAAAAATGTTTCATCACCAGCATAGAAGGCCGGCCGTGGTGGCCGAGTGGTTCTAGGCGCTACAGTCTGGAACCGTGCGACCGCAACGGTCGCAGGTTCGAATCCTGCCTCGGTCATGGATGTGTGTGATGTCCTTAGGTTAGTTAGGTTTAAGTAGTTCTAAGTTCTAGGGGACTGATGACCTCAGAAGTTAAGTCCCATAGTGCTCAGAGCCATTTGAACCAAACCAGCATAGGAGAAGTAATAGATATACTCAGTTTAGTTGAAAACGCAAAATTTAGTTGAATTCAACAATAACACATACCCCCAAACAGAGAGAATAGTCTTAGATTGAAGTACTGCATGCATGTTAGCAGATATTTTCTCGAATACTGTACACTAGAAAAAAATTTTTTTCATCCACACATTCCCTAACCAAGAAAATTCTCTATTATTTTAGATACATGGATGACACGCTTGCCCTTATAGATGGAGGTGAACTTGACATGGCGACACATCCATTAAGCATTAAATAAACTACATTCGAAAATTCACTTCAACATGTAGACATAAACTAACAAATCAGTTTCCTGGACCTCACAATCGCTAACAACAATAATTTACACATTTTTCGAAATGAAAGCACACAACACCTGAGAACATCATACATGCTAATGCAAGCCCCCCAAAGTCACACAAGCACTCATAGTTCCAAGCTATGATCAACAGAATACAAAATCTACCACTAAACCAGACTGCAGTACACTGAGATATGTAACACAACAAAATAGTTTCTACATACTTCAAATACTTTAAAGAACGATAACTGCAGCGCAAAACGAATGGAGTTGATAATGAAAATTGTGACACGTATTATTTAAAGGGCTAACAATGAACGCACTTAAAGAGACAGAAATCTACTTACGCACAATACAACACCCTGATAACATTTTAAATGAAGAAACATATTTAAAACAAACGTTTAATATAAAATTTTATTGAATTCCTAACCAAAGCTAAGAGATAGACACAAACAACTATCAACACACATATCGATTACGAAGATCATACATACAGCCCAAAATGATAACATCAACACATCACAGCAAGTGTAACCGTATACAATTTTTGGCCAACTGTCAATATGTCATATCTAAAGATAAAACATCACACTATAAAAATTACAAGAAAGGAAGTTCAACAACAGCAGTAAACCACAAAAGAACTTTAACCTGATCATCTTAAATCTACACCAGGTTGTAATACAATACAGAGTGACAGCGACTACTAATGATATATGGGCTTAGGTACCACATTTGTATATCTGAAAATACGATTAACCAAAATTATACCAAAATAAAAAGTATTATGTAACTTTTACAGATGGTCTGAAGATGGCAATCCAGCTTAAATGGATCCATCACAACATTAAACTACTGTAGCAGCAATCTGTATTTTATTACACAGTATTTCTATGTGGTATCCTCCTCATTAGTTATGTGATCTACCCATCTAATCTTCAGCATTCTTCTGTAGCACCACATTTCGAAAGCTTCTGTTCTCTTCTTGTCCAAACTATTTATCGTCCATGTTTCACTTCCATACATGGCTACACTCCATACAAATACTTTCAGAAACAACTTGTGGCACAACTTGACAAGAAGAAGGGACCGGTTGGTAGGACATGTTCTGAGGCATCAAGGGATCACAAATTTAGCATTGGAGGGCAGCGTGGAGAGTAAAAATCGTAGAGGGAGACCAAGAGATGAATACACTGAGCAGATTCAGAAGGATGTAGGTTGCAGTAAGTACTGAGAGATGAAGAAGCTTGCACAGGATATAGTAGCACCGAGAGCTGCATCGAACCAGTCTCAAGGCTAAAGACCACAACAACAACAACAACATGAGGTATCCTCAATGCTGCAGGGCTATTGGGTCGTAAATATTTTGCTAAGACCAATTTCCTTATAAGTCATTCATTATGAATGAGTACAATATAATGCCAAAACGCAAAATTCCAATACGCAAACTGTGTGTAACTCTAAATAACAGTCAAAATCCTTAATTAAGCTACTGCAGTACTGATGAGGTAGTTCTGCGTAGAGATACTAATGGCCCTAACATTCCAAACAGAAATCATTTATATTGTCCCACCTGACCGTGTGACTACATCCGTTCCTCACGTTGAAGAATGCTGCTCGGTAAATATTCTCCAAAACTGCAGCCTTAAGATCGTAACTTACCACTGCACAAAACAGAAAATGAGCGTTTTATACGATATTTCAGCGCCTGCGTTGTTAAGAAGAACGATGCTATGTTCCGTCGCACAGTTCTTTTTAACAACACAGGTACCGTAACAGCGTATTTATCCGCCGATATTGGGCAGCGACTTTCAATTAAACTGCCTGCCGGCACGGTAGCTCAGCGTGTTCGGTCAGAGCGCTGCGTGGTCTCTGTAATAAAAAAACTGAGTGAACCGATCAACAACAAACTTTAACTGATGTCATTTGAGGTCCGATACGATCAAACACAATGAACAATAACGAACAAAATGAAAAAAAAACAGCTAGAGTGGTGAAGGTGATTGTTCGCATAAAGCGGGAAATCCGGGTTCGAAACCCGGTCCGGCACAAATTTTAGTTGTCGTCATTCTCTTATATAGTTGATGGTTGTTCGTAATCACAATTGCGAATACATTTCAAGTATGAGTAGTACTATCTTTCGAATACCACTCGTTAAAATATGTGAATCACTCCTTGACACAATACACAAAAACCGAGGAAATAGGAGGATCATATCGTTCACAACAAAACATTCCAGAAGCATACCCGACAAGCTGAGAACGTGGTAACGTTTTAGTGTTATTTGCTCAGCAATGTTAATCTGTAATTTGCCAAAAAAATGTTCAAATGTGTGTGAAATCTTATGGGACCTAACTGCTAAGGTCATCAGTCCCTAAGCTTACACACTACTTAACCTAAATCATCCTAAGGACAAACACGCACACCCATGTCCCAGGGAGGACTCGAACCTCCGCCGGGGTCATGTAATTTGTCCCAAGCTCTTATAAATAACTAAAAACTAAGTATAAAATATGTGGTAATAAAATAATCTAAAAAACTGACATGAGGAAAGGGAAATACGAAAGGAAATGTGTGCATGTCGTAGGGCACGGTCACATCAAGGTAAATTATATAGTGAGAAATATTTTCGATTAGTTTATGGTAGAAACAAAGGAAAACCCACAGCGCTTTTGTAATAGTTTCTACGTTTCCCTTGGCTAATTGTGAACCATGAACATGAACCTGTTATACAGTCACGGAAAACAAATAACCTATTTACCTTTTAAAAGCAAATGTGTAGCTGGAACTGTCTAAGAGGATGAGTAATTGTTACGTACTCGTATGGGTAAGCGGCATATATCTTGGAGCTGAAACCTTAAATACGTAAATGCTTGATGTAGAGCAATTAAATGTCAGAAATTTCTGTCAAAAATTACGCTCACTCGTATGGTAATCAAAATCTTTTTAAAATGACATAAGAAAATATCATGCGGTGATAAAGTTCTGAACGTAAGAAAAGGGCGCAGTACAATTACACGTAAAACAAACCGTCGCGTTAAAAGTAACAGCATAATGTGAAGTATGTCTAAAAATAAAAAAGATAAGAAACAAAATATTTGCATAGGAAATACAGGTACCATGTAAAGATGGCTGTGCGAGATACCGTCAGCAGTTGTTATCGCTGCACAGTCACTTCATCAGAGCATGCTGTATTTGTAGATCTGGCAGTGGTGCAGCTAGGCCAACAGTTTTAGATGTTCTGAGAGCTACCGTTGGAGGATCCGCCGGTAATGCTCCAAACCTTCTCAACTGGAAGAGATCCGGCGACGTTTCTGGCCAAGGTAGGGTTTGGCAAGCACGAAGGCAAGCAGTAGAAACCCTTGCCGCGTGCGAATGGGCATTATCTTGCTGAAATATAAACCCAGAACCGCTTGACTTGATCAGTTTGTGAAGTCGTTGCTCTTGAATAAATCTTCCAGTTCTCCTGAAGTTGAAATCACGTATTTGTCTGTATATATACATCATATCTAATAATTTCCGTCCCATTCAGATAATTCCTTCGTGGTGCGTCTTTTTATTTCGCCAGCTCTTCTGAGTTATTTATTTTCATTTAGCATAACATTCGCCATACACCTGTAGAGAAAGAGCAACAGATTATGTACTCATCTGCATTGATTCAAGCGTATGTCAGAAGGCTGATAAACTCAACAATTATTAGTACATAAGCTACTCTTGTCAATTTTGTGAACATAGCAGTCTTTACGGAAACTCTTACATAGTGACACAGAGGTTTTATAAACTGAGAAAATGAAAAAAATATTGCATTCTCTAATCTTTATACCAACCATACAGAAAAAAGGGCAGCTACGACTTAGGAAATATTAACTCATGCCTCCAGCTCGCAAATACGGTGCGTCAGGATCCGTGACGGCTATTGATCTTTGCAATGGAGCAGAGGCTTTCGAATACCTTAAACACGAGGAAAGTCGTTCAGAAGAGTTGCTAGGGGTAAAAAATGACTACGACAGCTCCGTTAAAAGTTTCCAAGGTTTTTCATCTCGTCGTCCTGCCTTTTTTTTGTCTACAATATTACAAGACGTCGCGGTCAAATATGTGGAAATATTTAATTACAGATCTCAACGGAGTCCTATGTCCGCACACAAGCTACGACCGTTTAATCTAACAGTTCTGCTATAGTGGAGTCCAGTGTGCTAATCACTGCGCCGCCTCGCTCGGTCGTAGCAATAGGGGCGGGGGGGGGGGGGGGGGGGGGCAATGGGGTCTATCATGCCCCGAACACTATTTGGAGAGGAACCCCAGATGGTGTCCAAAATACACAAGATTTTTCGGAAAATGTATTATTCATCATTATCATCATCATCTACTTCCAACGATTAGGTTTTGATCATCTGTTCCGGTCTCTATCATCCTTCTATCCATCTCTTACGACATCTACCTCTCTCGGTCTTTTGGCTAAGATCAAACTGTAGTTCTCTCTTTCCATTCGGTCAATAATTCATTATCTTTTTTGGTAAGCTGTTTTCTGTCAACATGATCCTTCCATTTCATTCTATTCTCTACTATCATTTCATTAACTGGAAAGATGTTTCAATATGATCTTGTTGTTTTATTCCTTATTTTATCCATTTTATTACAGCCTTTCGTATATCTCATGAGCTTCATCTCAGAAGCTTGTATACGTGATTTTTCGACTTTTGTTAATCTACATGATTCGGAACAATATCCTTGAGTAGGTACAGCCACAACTTTCCAGAATTTCGTTTGTTTCTTTTCTTGTTTTTCCCATAAAGTTCTTCCAGTTGTTTCCCAGACAGTGTGATATTTATTAACCTTCTTCTCAATGTCTTTGTCATAATTAAAACTAATATCACATCCTAGGTAAATGAAGTGGGATACTTGCTCTAAAATTTACTCTTATGTTTTTATTTTCGATGTGACTGGATTCTTTTCTTGCAGGTGTAGTTAAATTGTGATGCATTGCGTTTTGGATCAATCTATAAACTACTCTTTGTAAATTATCTTCTGTTTCCTGTCTAATTATCTACTCATCAGCATGTAACTGAGTATTTAATGGTATTTCAGTTCCTAAGTGTATTTCACTTTTCCCCTTCCTAACTAGGTCGTCAATATATAAATTACGTAAAGTGGGTGATAGACTGCATCTTTGTCTAACACCTTGATTTATTAAAATTTCATTTGACATTTCCGAAACTGAACTTATAACTATTTTTACATTTACATACAGACTCTTAATAGTATTAATAAGATTTTTAAGAAAACCTTTTACTTCCAGTACTTTCCACAAAAGGGTCGCTTTGCCTTATCATAGGCTTTCTTCAAATCATTAAATGCTAAATGCATTTCTAAGCCAAACTGCCAATGCTCATCAACAACTTCTCTTATTATAAATATACTATCATTATATCAATGTCCCTTTCTGATACCTGAATGTTCTTCTGAAATTATTGCATCAACGATTGCCTTTGGTTCAGAACTGTCCCATAAAGTTTGTACCCTGCATTTAGTAAACTTATTCCTGTATAATTTCCCGTGTATATCCTATTGCCTTTTTTAGATACTAAAATTACTATAGCTCTGTTCCATTTTTCAGATACAGAACAATTCCTCCAAAATATATTTAAAATGGAGGAAAAAAATTCTAAAATGGTTCATCCATATTTGATTGTTTCAGAATTAATGCCATCTAGGTCAGTAGCTTTTCTATTTTTGCTACAGTTAAGGCTGCTTTTAATTCTCATATATATTTTTGATCTACAGAGTTATTATCAATTTTTATATATTAGGTTTGTACACTGTCTTCATCATACCATAAATTGTTATAATGATGTATGCATTGATTTTCTGTTTTACATTAATATTTGCAGTATCTTTCTCCATTTTATTCACGTGTTTAAACGTTATATTCTGGCTTCTGTGAATGTAAAGTTTAACATTAGCAATAAATCTTTCCCAGGATTCACTATCGTTCTTTTTATTAAATTCGTTGTTCTATTTATTTTTTCTGTATAATTATTTCCCAGGCTTCATTTGTTGTGTTTGTAAATAGGCATTATAACTATATTGTTTTTCTTTACTACTGTTAGCTATCTATGTATTCCATATTTTCAGACCCCTTTTCCTGTGTGATACTTAAGTTTTCCCTAGTACCTCATTAGCTATTTTCAACACTGCTGTTTTTAATCTTTCCCATTCTTCTTCAATGTTGACTTCAGTTTCAATTATTCGCAATTTCTGTGTTAGCCTTTGTTGTTCTAAGTTTCCTGTACTTTTTCATGTAGGAATGCACTTTCGTAGCCTTGGGCTTTATTTACATTTGTCTGTTTGCTCCATCTTTCCCAATATTTCAATTTTAAAGTAACTAGGAAGCAATCAGAACCTATATCATTACCTCTAAACACATGAGTATCTCGAATTTGAGAGTTTATCTTTTAGTTAGCTGTTACATATTCAGTTACGGAGTATGAATCACTTGCATTCCATGCATATTTATTTGTCTTTTTTCCTGAAAAAGGCATTTGTAATTTTTAGGTGATTAAATGTACCAAAATGTTTATCTTATCAAATGTGCCTACTGTATATACAATTTTACCTTTCCAATTCTTCCATTTAAGTCCCCTAATATTAACAAACGATCAGTTTCATCATATCTATTTACTTGTTTTTGCAGCTCTTTATCAAATGTTTCAGAATTTCCACATTTTTCTTCTTTTGGTACATATACTCCCTTGAGACATGTGTACTCTATCAATCCCAAACCTAGCAGTTACTATCCCTTCATTTGTGTAGTCATGAAAATCTGCCTTTCTTTTCCCATTTTTCATGAATAAGAATGCACACTCCACTCAGTGACTGTTTCGTTTGTTCAACTCCATTGTAAATTAATGTGTAATTATTGAAATCTTTTGTTTCAATCAGTTTCTTCTTTGTTTCAGTTATTACAACAATATTAAGATTTCTTTGTTTCAACTTTTATGTAATATCTAATTCCTTTGTATTAAAATCCCCTCTTATATTCCAGGTATCTAAACGTAATATTTGCGAGTGTTCATTTATATCTCATTCTGATCTACAGTTCAGAGTAGTCTGTGAACCCCCGACTTGTAAATATCCACCTTGTCTGTAAAATAACTTAATTTTTACTAAAAACCAGGATTTGCCTTCGGCGATCCTTTAACGCTTTTATTGCGCATTTAAATACAACACATGTTATATGATAACTATATTGTTACAGGAGACCTCCTGGGTAATAAATAACAAGCGTTTCTTTTTTAGTACATACATATGTACATTATTGATATAAATTTCAGTCCATTGATACTCCTTGACAGCGTAGCTGGCGTGGAAACTCTTTGCCGCCTTTGACCACTTTGCCTGTCATGACTCCAAGTACATCTTCAAATTTCTTATAAGAGCATGTAAATAATAAAATACACAAACAGGGTTTGTCCTTTTAAACCTTCTTACGTAATAACTAAAAGTTTATGTTCTGAACGATTATTCTAGATAACAAAAATCCATATATTTCTACTAATAAAACTTGTTCATTGATGTTCAAAAACATTACGAGATTTCCCTTCAACTCAACGAAAGCTTTTCTACGATAAATCTGGAAAATCTCATGCCCTCACGATATCTTTAATACCAACTAGTTTTCCTTTATCATGGCTTTGTCGTCGATTTTGACAACTATCTGGTTCATTCATTACATGTTTATGAGTTATAGTATTTTTATATCGAAGGGTAACCAGCTCATCACACAACGCTCACCCCAGGGAAGTTGGTTTTGAATCAGAGTACCTTCCCGTAAGTAGAATGCCGACCAGGGCTTCAGACATCTACCTCCCTTTTTCTTCTCTGTTAATGAAACCGCAGCAGAGAAGGTTGCTGATTCTGCCCTTCGGGTCATTGTGGGGAACTCTGGTCACACACTGACTCATTATTATGACAGTAAATTCTGTATATTACATTACTATACGTGTTTGTCAACGTCGGGGTGCAATAAAGTGTATTGTCGTACTCTGGATGCTGAGGAGGGGGCGCCAATAAAGTGTTGTGCCTTGGACGCCGACTGTAGGTGGGGGGCGGGGTGGGGGTGCAAATAAAGTTTCGTGCCCTGGGTGGCAGATGTGTTCACTAAGTCACTAAGTGAAGTATTCAACGATCATCTTGAACAAGTGTCACGTGACGTCCACGCAGATCAAATGCTGAAGACAAAAACGATTAAAAAACTTGTTCTGTCAGGGGCCTAGCCGCACCATGAAATAAAAGTCTGGCTGGAATCCTCGTCATTAGATTTAGAAAGATGTCATGCGAGGTCTGCAGAGAACCACAAACGAAAAACCATGAAGAAACATCAAAATAAACGGAGGAAACAATACTGGTAGAGTGCGTGACTGGAAGCCGAGCGGTCGTGTGATCGAATTCCATTTGGAACAGGGGAAATTTTTCGGTCGGGCCTTACACTGCTCTTGACTTTTCAGTGATGTGAGGATATGCCAGGAACGACACGTAGCTGAGATTCCCGATTAAACTGTAGGCGCCTCTTCCCCCATACTATTTGTGGGGTAGATTAACGGCGCGCAAGTCGCCGAAGTTCTGTCCAATTCAACGAACTTGCGAACAGGCGGCTGAACATCGCACTTGAGGGACTCCCACACACTCATGCCACACGAACTTAATTTTTACCTGGCTGCAATCATGTTTTGATGTCGTGTCTTGTCCACTCTATAAGAGTCAATCACTCTTATTGACAGTGAGAGAACATTCGTCGCAGAAGGCAGGCACCACTTAGAATTATTTACGTCACTTTTCCTTGTTCGACTGCAAGGGAACATTCATTCTTTCCCAAGGTCGCTTACCTCGTGAAGTACCAGACAAGAAGTTGGGTAGTCATCTATGGTACTGTAACGCCTTCGCCAATTTCGGGCGTTACTGTAGGAAAAGATGCAATTCAGCAGTATGTGAGATGAACAGGCAGGCGCAGAGGCGAAAGTATGCGATTCCACTGCATTATGGACCACCGATGAGGCAGGGGTGGGCAACCACCTCCGCCAGACCAGTTCATAGGGTTAAGTCCACGACTGGGGACTTGGGGCAATACAACGGATGAGCCGCCTCCAAGCTCTGCACCAGGAGATGAACTTCAGTCTTGGACAGCAGCAGTCTGCTGCCAGGGTAGTACCACCGCCACCCACCCGCACCGGCGCGAGCTTCTCTTCCGATATGAGTGGACCTCAACCGGTATCAGTGGAGAATCCGAGCAGATATTTGCATCGCCTGAGACTTCTCCCTCAAGGCTGCACAAAGCTAACTCGGGCACGCGCTGCTCAGTAAAGCAAACAGTGCCAACAAAGCAGAACAAGGACGTTACACGTCCAGCATGCCGCCACGGCCTTCCACAGATTACGCGTCTGCAGGGCGGTGGGGGCGGGGGGACTCTGTCACATTGAAGGACTTTGACGGCTGTAGCCCAAGACTCAATAAAAATCTTTCACTTTGCAGGAAGTTTTTCTTGCTGCCACTGCCCAGAAACGCCACCACCTCTACACATTAGCTGCCCCACCCGCCATAGATTGGTGTCAGAAGTTTTTGGTATTAATGGACGTACTCTGAAAACTGTTACCGGAACAGTCAACCTCCACAGAGCACAGCTTTGCAACCACAGGACTCAGTTTCGTCACTGAATTGGGCGAGCGAACAGACTTGGTTTTAGTGGGTGTTTTTTCTGTTTGTGTGTAGAGGTCATAGAGTCTAAGTGGGGCCTCTAAGTGGGAGATTCACAGAAATTCGAGAATTACCTTTATTAAGCCAGTGGAACCGCCGGATGTTTCTCACTTCCGGTTATACGAAAAAGCATTATTTACGACCGATGAGATGCGGTCTATATGATATGGTAGGGCATTCTGCACCGAGTACGGAACCAGTTCCGTAAATTTGTGTTACTTCTCGTAAGTATTGGCATATCTCGTGGGCATGGGCATATGGCTAGTCAATGACCACAAACAAGATGGTTGATAATAAGACTAAGACATATATGTTGTACACTCCTGGAAATTAAAATAAGAACACCGTGAATTCATTGTCCCAGGAAGGGGAAACTTTATTGACACATTCCTGGGGTCAGATACATCACATGATCACACTGACAGAACCACAGGCACATAGACACAGGCAACAGAGCATGCACAATGTCGGCACTAGTACAGTGTATATTCACCTTTCGCAGCAATGCAGGCTGCTATTCTCCCATGGAGACGATCGTAGAGATGCTGGATGTAGTCCTGTGGAACGGCTTGCCATGCCATTTCCACCTGGCGCCTCAGTTGGACCAGCGTTCGTGCTGGACGTGCAGACCGCGTGAGACGACGCTTCATCCAGTCCCAAACATGCTCAATGGGGGACAGATCCGGAGATCTTGCTGGCCAGGGTAGTTGACTTACACCTTCTAGAGCACGTTGGGTGGCACGGGATACATGCGGACGTGCATTGTCCTGTTGGAACAGCAAGTTCCCTTGCCGGTCTAGGAATGGTATAACGATGGGTTCGATGACGGTTTGGATGTACCGTGCACTATTCAGTGTCCCCTCGACGATCACCAGTGGTGTACGGCCAGTGTAGGAGATCGCTCCCCACACCATGATGCCGGGTGTTGGCCCTGTGTGCCTCGGTCGTATGCAGTCCTGATTGTGGCGCTCACCTGCACGGCGCCAAACACGCATACGACCATCATTGGCACCAAGGCAGAAGCGACTCTCATCGCTGAAGACGACACGTCTCCATTCGTCCCTCCATTCACGCCTGTCGCGACACCACTGGAGGCGGGCTGCACGATGTTGGGGCGTGAGCGGAAGACGGCCTAACGGTGTGCGGGACCGTAGCCCAGCTTCATGGAGACGGTTGCGAATGGTCCTCGCCGATACCCCAGGAGCAACAGTGTCCCTAATCTGCTGGGAAGTGGCGGTGCGGTCCCCTACGGCACTGCGTAGGATCCTACGGTCTTGGCGTGCATCCGTGCGTCGCTGCAGTCCGGTCCCAGGTCGACGGGCACGTGCACCTTCCGCCGACCACTGGCGACAACATCGATGTACTGTGGAGACCTCACGCCCCACGTGTTGAGCAATTCGGCGGTACGTCCACCCGGCCTCCCGCATGCCCACTATACGCCCTCGCTCAAAGTCCGTCAACTGCACATACGGTTCACGTCCACGCTGTCGCGGCATGCTACCAGTGTTAAAGACTGCGATGGAGCTCCGTATGCCACGGCAAACTGGCTGACACTGACGGCGGCGGTGCACAAATGCTGCGCAGCTAGCGCCATTCGACGGCCAACACCGCGGTTCCTGGTGTATCCGCTGTGCCGTGCGTGTGATCATTGCTTGTACAGCCCTCTCGCAGTGTCCGGAGCAAGTATGGTGCGTCTGACACACCGGTGTCAATGTGTTCTTTTTTCCATTTCCAGGAGTGTATTTACCAAGGAAAGTAGCCAAACAGCCGTATGTTTCGAGAAGTTATTTTATATAGACAGCCAGATTCGGCATCTCGATAATACCGTCTTCAGTCCCAGTGCACTATACGTATAGACAGTCAGATATATTGATACTTGTATAACTGGAGCCATCAATATCTGGTTCCGTGATTATTTCGAAGACATGGGCAAGTGTGCTCAGTCGTTGTCAAGTCTTCGAAGTAAACACTCTAAAAACGAAATCAATGGTTGTCTAAACAAAATAATTTATCAAAACACGGCTGTTTGACGAGATTCCTTAGTAGAGATTTGACCAGGCGCTGTCTCTTATCTGCAATGGATCAAAGGAGATTAAATGTTGTATTGTGGTATACGAGCTGTTGCAACTGTGTTCTGTGTTACTTAGTGTGTACCGGAGATTAAGGTTTCGCAGTGACAGCATCTCAGACGCAGCGTGTCACTCGTCGTAAGGCAGTTCAAACACTGGTTGATAAAGTAGTGCAACTTACTGCAGATAATATGGACTTGTATAGCAAGCTTTTAGTTCTGGATCAACAGCTAAAGTTAGCCGAGCAACCGAGCCCATTACTGGATCCAGTCACCGCCAGTTTGATCATACCTATCTTTGTGAAATGGCAGGGAGCTAGGTTATGGAGTGGTAAAGTAGTGGGCTCCAATGAAAATCTTATAAAATAAATATATATAAATATGAAAAAAACCCAGAGTATGGAAACAATTTTAATCTTTTCTTTTACGATAAAAGATATCGACAGTGGACGATAGGAAATAACAATTTTGATCAGAATGAATTTCATTAAACAACTCCAATCAAGAACACTAATGAAACTCGCAGATAAAAATCTTATTGTACTTAAGTAAATTCTTCAGCCAACTACACTCGTAAAAGTTAATGACGCATAAACTTTAAATTAAAAAACATTCAATTTTTAAAAGATGTTTTAAGAAAACAAAATGGATTGTTTACAGCTGTTATTTCCAGAATACGTGGCCATAGAAGACTTGCTGTACAAGGTCAAGACTCCAGTTGCTATGTGGTCCCAATGAACCACCATTGGTCGTTAGACCGTACGCCACGACCTCCACGTAACCGTTTGTAGCTTCAGGGCTTTCACAGTACAATAAATAAACTACCTGTGCCACGTCAATTATATATAAGCACAAACACAGTTAAAACAAACATACAATAAAATGCCTGTCCTAACTTCAACAGCCGAAAGTACTTGAAACTTGAGGATGATCTTTAAATTATTACACAGTGGCTGCAGGTGAATGGACCACGAAATCTTTATGTATTTTGCTTCAAATAATTTTCTAACAGCTCAGGAAATTTACAGCCCAGAGACCATAGAATACTGATTAATCTTACTATAACTTAATCCCAACAGCATTCAGCCATCATTTGGGGCAGAATTACTCAGCCGCTGTTGGTAAATGGCAACACTTCCTTACGTGCAAGGCAGCGAAACACATATTACTTGGTGTTACATTTTATTCTAAATACAGCGAAGATTACGTTGCACTCTCAGTGAACTCGTAATAAACCACAGTGCAACAGATTATAAAAGGGGATGATGTAGGCGAATAGCTTCTTGGAAGAACTTAATAAAGGCAGATGCTCACCATTATAACACAGATACAGTTCACTCGAAATTAGCTGGTCTAATACACCTTAGTAGGAACCACAGCATGGACGAGTGCAAGACTGGTTATATAGTCCAAGCTTTCTGTGCCTAATGTTAAATTTGTAAAATCCTTCGGGAGGATTCGCTTGGTAGGAGCATAGCGAACAGATTTACCTCTACAGTGGTATGTTGCGAGAATGACCCGGTCGTTGGGCGGTATTAATCCAAAAATTACAGAGAAGTAATTGCAAAAATTATTACCTGAAAACAAAAAAAATATGAGAGTATTTGTTAATTTACACAAAAATCGTTTGAGTAAATACATAATATTCCTTAAGGTTAACCTGATATATTGTAGTTATTTAATTTTGTACCAAAAATATTTAGCTATTGAAGTCCAATGTAAGTGTTAAAAAAACTAGCAATAGGTGTAACGTAAATCTCATTAACTAAGCAAAGCACTTAAAGTATTACATGAAAAATACTGTTTTAACAATACAAAATTATTAAAATGACGATGAACGTAAACAAAATGTAAATTTTTTTTAAAAAGTTAATTATTTCCAGCGATATTTTGCTTCTAAGGCGAATATGTCTGTAACATTCGTATTTGCATCGTCAAGCTAACGTAGAGTAAGTGAAAAAGGATTTTTGTAATGGTCCAGAGGCCGAGTTATCAAAGGTAACGCAGGCGCGCGACGTTTAGAAACAGTTTTAAGACAGAATGAGCGCCGGTTCATCATATTCCACCGCGGGCTCCACCTGACGCACTCGGCGCTTGCGCAGTTCGCTTTATTCAGTTACTAAACTAAAAAGCAGTGAAACGGATCCCAGTATTTATTCTTGAAAATATAACTACTGAATATTAACCTCTATCTGGCGTATCGCTACAAAATGTTAATTCTGTCCTTTGCATGAAAAAAAGTAATCTCAGCTCCAAAAGATCATACAAACTTTTTCGTTGAAATTTGTGAAAAAATGTCAAGCAATTTCTTTCATCAAAAGTTACTTTCATAAAATTAATGAAACCGTAAAAATTATTTTCTAAGAAACAAGCGCAATTTTTTGCGCAGAAAATAAGCCTAAAACAGTTACTATATGGCCATCCGCTTGGAAGATCTAGCAAAATATCGACAGCATTTTCTTTTTTTCTTTTTTCCAAAAATCGACAAATCTCGAAAGATAGTCAGTGTTTTGTAAAATTTAAAAAAGTACTTTTTGAGTTAGCATGGGCTTTACTTGCAGTAAATAACAAGTATGGGTAATTGTTAAGGAATAATATAGAACTCGATATTAACGATTTTATCAATGTGTCTCGAAAGGTAAAAAATCAATCGATACTTATAAAAAAGCAATCGATTGACCTTCTTAAGCCTTACAGCGCTTTCACTCAACTTTTTTTGATCGGAACTATAATTCTTTACTCATTTAAGAAAAACTATTCTCTGCTACTCTGCGGATTTTTGGCCATGTTCGTCATCTTGGTTCGAGTATCATGAAAAAGAAACTTTATTAAAAATCTAAATTCCTTTAAGATCTTTTTTTTGCTTTCAGGTAATAATTCTTTTAATCACTTCTCCATAACGCTTGGACTAATACGTCTCAACTGCCAGGCCCTTCTCTCAGCGGCTGCTCCCAAGCACACCACTGCAGAAGTAAATCCGTACGCTATGCCCCTATTCGCGAAGAATTCACACCTTACGCCAGGAGACCGAGCCCTGTTGATTACTACCAGCTATCAACTGCACCCTCCTGCACTACTCCAAACCCGGACACACAGGTGAGCGTTCTTGCTGAAAACACCACACCAACGCTTCTTGCAGACGAAAAGCACTACCACTTATTACCGTTCTTAGAGCACTGTCTCCAGAGAGCTCTACAAGCTCATTCGCGCCTCTCTATCTGCCCCCCATATCTGCTGCCTGACCCGTGGTGACCACCATCAAAGAAACCACTTATCGGCCAACAGCAAAGATCACTTACTAGCCACAAGCGTGATCGATAAACTGCGCGCCACAGTTCACCATGGAAAGTCGAATGATGACATAATGTCGGTTGTAGGTGACTTAACAGCAGCAGCGTCAGTTAGTGCAGGGGATGATATTATGGTTCGTAGGGGAACCCAGGACTTAGTCAATGTACAGGAGGGCTAATTAGTGTGCAAACATTTGATGAAACAACGCCTGTTACGAAAGTACAAAACCATAACAGCACGAGTTTCTTTCTTGAACAATTGAGTAGCCTACCGAAGACACATACGAGGTGTCATCAAAAATTACAGTGAACGAATTTTTTCAGCAGCAGCTGCTTAGGCTACAACCGTTTGATGTAATTTGTCCGATTGCCTGATTCGTTGGGCCACGAAGCGCCAATATGGAACACGGTCCGGATTGTCAGTTAGTGTCCAGAGGTGCTCGAGTCAGGTTGTGTTTACCGTGTCTATCACGAATCATGGATTTCGAACAACGTGTGGGCATTAGGTACTGTTTCAAGTTGCAAAAAAGTGCCAAATAAACTCATGAAATGTTGAATTTGGTGTATGGCGATAATGATGTCACTCTGCAGACTGTCTACAAGTGGAAATGAGTCGGTGGAAGAAAATGAACGTTAGGGGCGTCCATTGCACTCAAAAACAGAAGAAAACGCGCAAAAAGCTGCAACAATTGTTTGCTCAAACACGCAAATAACAATTCGAGAGCTTATCGAAAAACTTAGCGTCTCGTACGGGTGCCGGCCGGTGTGGCCGAGCGGTTCTAGGCGCTACAGTCTGGAACAGCGTGACCGCTACGGTCCCAGGTTCGAATCCTGCCTCGGGCATGAATGTGTGTGACGTCCTTAGATTAGATAAATTTAAGTAGTTCTAAGTTCTAGGGGACTGATGACCTCAGAAGTTAAGTCACATAGTGCTCAGAGCCATTTGAACCAAATCAGCATAGAAGAAATAATAGATATACTCAGTTTAGCTGAAAACGCAAAATTTATTTGAATTCAACAATAACACATACTCCCAAACAGAGAGAATAGTCTCAGATTGAAGTACTGCATGCATATTAGCAGATATTTTCTCGAATACCGTACATTAGAAGAAAATTTTTTTCATCCACACATTCCCTAACCAAGAAAATTCTCTATTATTTTAGATACATGGATGACACGCTTGCCCTTATAGATGGAGGTGAACTTGACATGGTGACACATCCATTAAGCACTAAACAAACTACATTCGAAAATTCACTTCACCATGAAGACATAAACTAACAAATCAGTTTCCTGGACCTCACAATCGCTAACAACAATAATTTACACATTTTTCGAAATGAAAGCGCACAACACCTGAGAACATCATACATGCTAATGCAAGCCCCCCAAAGTCACACAAGCACTCATAGTTCCAAGCTATGATCAACAGAATACAAAATCTACCACTAACCCAGACTGCAATAGACTGAGATATGTAACACAACAAAATAGTTTCTACATACTTCAAATACTTTGAAGAACGAAAACTGCAGCGCAAAACGAATGGAGTTGACAATGATAATTGTTACACGTACTATTTAAAGGGCTAACAATGAACGCACTTGAAGAGGCAGAAATCTACTTACGCACAATACAACGTCCTGATAACATTTTAAATGAAGAAACATATTTAAAACAAACGTTTTATATAAAATTGTATTGAATTCCTAACCAAAGATAAGAGATAGATACAAACAACTATCAACACACATATCGATTACGAAGATCATACATACAGCCCAAAATGATAACATCAACACACCACAGCAAGTGTAACCGTATACAATTTTTGGCCAACTGTCAATATGTCATATCTAAAGATAAAACATCACATTATAAAAATTACAAGAAAGGAAGTTTAACAACAGCAGCAAACCACAAAAGAACTTTAACCTGATCATCTTAAATCTACACCAGGTTGTAATACAATACAGAGTGACAGCGACTACTAATGATATATGGGCTTAGGTACCACATTTGTATATCTGAAAATACGATTAACCAAAATTATACTAAAATAATAAGTATTACGTAACTTTTACTGATGGTCTGAAGATGGCAATCCAGCTTAAATGGATCCATCACAACATTAAACCACTATAGCAGCAATCTGTATTTTATTACACAGTATTTCTATGTGGTATCCTCCTCATTAGTTATGTGATCTACCCACCTAATCTTCAGCATTCTTCTGTAGCTTTTATTCTCTTCTTGTCCAAACTATTTATCGTCCATGTTTCCCAATGGAAAATCAGTGAATCTCCGCATCCTCAAAAGGTATGTCAATCAAAATCGAATATCAGAGTCATGCTCATTTTTTTCGATACTGAGAGCGTAATACTGTTACAGTTTGTTCCAAGGGAAACAACCGTAAACGTCGAATTTTAAGAGGGAGCAATGAAACGTTTATGAAACGATGTATCAAGAAAAAGAGCACAAAAATAGGCCAGTGGCTTCCTAGTTCATCACAACAACTCTCGCTTTTGATTCTCGAGTTTTTAGACAGAAAAAGTGTTCCTGTCTGTCCATAACCGTCTTACTCATAAGAGTTTGAACGATGTGACTTCTGGCACTTCCCAAAAATTAAAATTGTGCGTAAAGAGAAACATTTTGACACCAGACCTGACATGGAGAGCACAACAACAGTGTACCTGAACGCCCTTCCATAAGAAGCCATCCAGGAGTGCTTCCAGTCATGGATTCAGCCTTGGGAGAAATGCATTGTTAACCAAGGACATTATTACGAATGAGATCAAATCAAATTTCGTGTAAACTTATTACTTTCTTTCTAATAAAATTATCCACAGTATTTTTTGATCATACCTTTTAATGGGTAAACAGATGATTTTTCAAACAGGATACGCAGGGTGAATATGCTGAAATATGAATAAGGGGACAACGACGAGACAAATAAAGTCATACACCAGCATGCGGGAAAGAGGGCACTGGGCGCATTTTCAAGGGTCTTCCTGCCTGGTAGGTCGAGAAGTCATTGTACTCTGAAGGATTTTTACTCTGTGGACGTATTAGCCATAGATTTTGACGATAATGAAGTAGCAATATAAATGAGGGATAAGAGAGGAGTATTTTCCGTTAACGTGACATGGTACATATGTGAGAGGACGGGACATGTGCAGAGGCAATGTCGCCAACCCAGTGTAGTGTGTGGCTGAAGACTCACCAACGCGATTATAGGAATGATAAGGGATAATAAGGAATAAAAAACAGGTGTTAAACGCAACAGGCAACCCTAGACGCGCCACGGAGAGTTCTCGGTAAATTTGAATGTAACAGGTACTGATGCAGAAGCGGAATGTCGTATAGAGGGAGTCGTAAAAAACAGAAAGCACAAATTTTTGTTGGACACGTGGGCGCATAGCTCTGTAGCAATACGGACTTCATGAATGAGAGAATATTGAAATCTCCACACCATAATTCACGTGGAATTGCAGACAGTGTTGTTGAGCTTTTGGAATCAGAAATAGTAGACTTCCAGTTTGGAACGCAGCATTCCAAACAATACATAGTAGTCGTGCTCGGGGTAAGCGAACATTACTGCATGACCTTAGACACAGACGTTCTAATAATGCAGCATTCCAAAACTGGCCTTAGGCGGCTTGTAGGTGAACTTAGTGGGACAACGTTCAGCTAGGGAAGGCCGTCGGCGGTGAAGTGCTGATCCAAGTTTTAAGGGGTGAACGACATGAACCGCAGTCAACAACGCTAAGGATTCATTTGCATGTTATTGTGCCGAAATGCACTGGTAAATTGGTATGGGTAAATGCGGAACCCGAACAGCAGGTTAAAGTATTGTGGTTAATAGAACCATCTGCAGAAAATGATGTATTAGACACATCACATTGCTTTCTAAGTTAGATGGGAAAGTGGTACGTGTGAATATGGACAGTATGGACAGTTCTGGCGCCGGTGGAGTAGAGCTGACCATAGGAATGGTGGTAACTAATTTGGAAGCCCTGGATGACGTGGTTAGTAAAATATTACACACGTTGGCGTGGGATATATAAGTGTCAAGTACTCGATTAGATTAGATTAGTTTTTCGTTCCATAAATCCGTGTTGATGAGTTCCTCGTGGATGCGGAACATGTCACGTTTTTTTTTTTTAAAAAAAAAGCTGTAATAACAATACTAATAGTATGAATATATACAATACATCATTTGTTTCTACTAAAAAATTCGTCAATGGAGTAGAAGGAGTTGGCCACTAGTAAGTCTTTCAGACTCCTTTTAAACTGATCTTTATTTGTAAATAAATTTTTTTATATTTGCTGGCAAATTATTGAAGATGAGTGTTCCTGAGTAGTGGATCCATTTTCGAACTAAAGTAAGTGCTTTTAAGTCCTTGTGCAAATCATTTTTGTTCCTGGTATTGTATGTATGAACTGAGCTGTTTTTTGGAAAAAGAGATATATTATTTAGGACAAATTTCATTAAGGAGTAAATATACTGAGAGGCAGTAGTTAGTATACCCAGTTCTTTGAAGAGGTTTCTACAAGATGTCCGTGAATTTACTCCACAAATAATACGTATTACACGCTTTTGGACTCTGAAAACTTTTGTTTGACTTGAAGAGCTACCCCAAAATATTATACCATATGACGTTATGGAATGAAAGTAGGCAAAGTATGCAAGCTTTTATACTTTTATGTCGCCTATGTCTGTTAACACTCGAATTGCAAATACAGACTTGTTACGGCGTTTCTGCAGTTCTGTGGTGTGGTCCTCCCAACTGAATTTATTATCAAGTTGTAATCCCAGGAATTTAAGACTGTCAACCTCTTCTATCTGCTATTCTTCGTACTTTATGCATATGCTGGGTGGAAACCTCTCACAGGTTCTGAATTGCATAATAGTGAGTCTTTCCGAAGTTTAATGTCAGTGAGTTGGCTTACCCATGAAAATATCATTAGCAGATGTTTCTAGAACTACACTCGACAAACTATTTATTGCAATACTTGTGTCATCTGCAAACAAAACGAACTCTGATTCTGGCAGTGTAACTGATGAGAGATCATTAATGTACACAAGAAAAAGCAATGGCCCTAAGATGGATCTTTGTGGGACACCACATGTAATTTCTTCCCATTCTGATGATGACTGATGACTTAATTCACTAGTCCCTTGCACTGACACCCTTTGTTTCCTGTTAGTGAGCTATGATTTGAACCATTTTGCAGCACTGCTCGTGACACCATAGAATTCTAATTTATTTAAATGGATGTTGTGGTTTACACAATCGAATGCCTTTGACAAATCACAGAAAATACCTGCTGCTTGTAACTTGTTATTTAATGAATTAAGTACATTTTCACTGTAGGTGTAAATAGCCTTTTCGATATCAGAACCCTTCAGAAATCCAAACTGTGTTCTTGATAATATGTTATTTGTGGTCAGATGGTTGATAAGCTGCATGTACATTACTTTTTCTAAAATTTTTGAGAATGCTGGCAAAAGTGAAATCAGTCTGTAGTTTGATGGCATCTCTTTATCCCCTTTCTTGAATAGAGGCTCAACATCTGCATATTTCAGGCAGTCAGGAAATGTCCCAGTTATAATTGACTGGTTACACAAGTAACTTAGAATTGTACTAAACTCACAAGAACATGCCTTAATTAACTTTGTTGATATTTCGTTGTAACCACTAGAATGCGTTTCACATATTCAAGGGCATTATTTACTATCCTGACAATCCCATTCTATCAGTAACAGATATAAAGTACTCGTTAAATAAATTTGCAACAATATGCCCATCGGTTACTAATGTGTCATCTACCCCTAGTGCTATTTGCTCCTGTTCCTTTCTGGTTCTACCAGGCTCCTCTTTCACTGTATCCCATATTGTTTTTATTTTGTTCCCTGACATTGCTATCTTCTTCTCGTAGTGCATTTGTTTAGATGTCTGAATTACTTTTTTTGATATTTTACAGTATTCCTTGTATTTAGCTAAATCATCAGCATTGGGGCTATTCTTGGTCGACAGATACATTTTCCTTTTTGTCGTACAGGAAATCTCTATTCCTTGTGTGATCCATGGTTTTATTATAGACTTCTGTTTAATTTGAGTAACTTTTAGAGGAAAACAGTTTTCAAACATGGTACTGACATTGTTCATGAATGTGTTATATTTTTGATTCATGTCATGAGCACTATAAACATCATTCCAGCTCACATCATTGAGAATTTCTCTAAAACACTCAATTTTTGGTTGATTGAATACTCTCCTGTACTGAGATTTATCAGTCTTGATAATCTGCTTAGAATTTACATCCAAAACAAGGAGCTGCATGTCATGATCTGATAGTCCATTTATTACAGGTTTTATGATATGATTTTGTTCCTTTGATTTGTATATAAAAATGTTATCAATGGCTGTCCTTGAGGATTTAGTGATCCTGTACATCAGTTTCGATACATTGTTTTCTTTTCTAATGTTATATTTTGTAATAACATAAAGTAAAATAATGCAAAGTGTCAGAGTAATAACTGTATTGTGGCCAGAGACTGCAATGAACGAATCGCATCATATATACCATACTGTAATGCTAATATGAACTGAATTCATTTAAAAACGCTTTACCTTCCTCGATTTCAATGTAGTGAATGTAATTGTACATCTATTTTTCTATTTTTCAACCACCTCATTGTAATGATCGAAGACGAATTGTTCTGTGGTATAACGACCTGTCACTTTACGAGTCCTTTCCTTATTTAATCTTTGTTACAAAGAACTACCACCCTGAGCTCTGTTTGCCGATCGCTTCCTTGTTCTCGCGTTCCTTTTTATGTGAGAATTTTGTTAAAGTGATCAGTCACCTATCACCGAATAATGATATTGTCCGTCAATGGTCTGATGGATCCTGCCTCACGGTTTACTTTTGATGATGAATTATTTCATTAATTAATGCTGAGATATGATTGCTCAGTATTTTACAACACTTTGTCTAAAATGAGACTAATTTTATTCATGTTCTTTGGGGCTTTCCCTTTCTCGTCGCGATTTGATGTTATGCAGAATTTCATTGTCTTAATTTTCTCTTCATATCGTGACTTATTCAGAAATTTTTTTATTGAATTATCTCGGTCCTTACAGGGAGAAAAAGAAACGCTTTATTCAAATGGCGCCCAATGTGGGACGCGAAAATTAGAACTTCATTGTAAGTGATTACAAACTTTCTTTTTTGCATTATCTGACCGTGGATGAAAGCAAGAGACAATAATCAGAAATATACTCTTAAGTGAATTATAAAATGACAAAAAATTAAAGGAATTTGCTACCAAATTTAATGTCAAAGGAAGCATCATTGTATGTCTGCATTTTGGGTTGTTACGATTTTTCAAACAGTGCTTTAAGCAGTACATGATGCAATTAGATAGATATCTCAGAATATTTATTTGTAAATGTTCACTATATATGAAAACACACACGACACTGATGTAATATTCAATAATATTTATTATTTCTTTCACAAAAAGGTTTTCGCCTTTATCATGTATACATATGTGGTACAGCGAAATTTTTGTAGGATCAAAGATTATATAACCCAGTGTATCTATAGACTATCTCCGTTTCCAAAGACGGAAATGTTAATCTTAGATTTAGGAATAAAAAGAGAGGAATCATTACTATGAAAATGAGGTGCATGATTAACTAAGATGAAATATGTGACACTTTATCTAATGAACAATAAACAAATTACAACAATTGTTCTTAGAAGTTTGGTGACACTTTCCCCTGGACTAGAAGGAAGGCAGTAAAGCAAGAACTTTCAAAAATGTTGATTTGGAGTATAACTGAGATGTCGTTATCCCTCTATAGTAGCTCGACACTAGCAGAGGCCACGACAAAAAAGGGATTTTTTGTACCTACTTGTGTATTTACCATTTTGTACATTAATTTTTGTGCATTTAATTATGCATATTTGTATGAAATGAGCAGTTGATCCAAGGCATCACACAGTATAGACATTGTCTACAAACTGGAGTTTTATATGCCAATATGTAACACACAAACCTCAATGTCTATTATAACAGACTGAACTTGCTCATATATGTCAGTTTTCTAAGCTAAGGTTACGTTGCATATAAGTAAGAAGAACATTGTCTTTAATATTGGGTTTATATACACGTGTGCAAGCTACATACAGGTCCTATTCTAAATGAGACAAGTTACTAAGAAAGAGACAAACTGTTTGCTTCAATTAAATTGATGTATGTAAATATTCTTGTACATAACCAATGAAAATGGATGTTGTTTTAGAATTTAGTGAAAATATCTTTGCCTCGTGAATTTTTTTGAGGCAAGTGGCGAGCACTTGTGGATAGTAAAATTGTATATCAGAAAAGTGATATGTTAATTCACAAGCAATAGATGCTCCACGTAAAAAGCTACATGACTTATGAGACGTAATGCAAAAATTGGTGATGCACAGAAAATGCATAAAATATAACAGAAAGTAAATACGTAGTATACGACACTTGCGCAGCAAGAAAACTTTAATGTATAACTATCTATGGAATATATTGTATTTTATTATCTCAATATTATTACCCAATATTTTTACCCTATTAATTAAGCATCTTTTTATTGCTTCACGTGTAGATAGTATGAAGTCATGGTACTAGCTGTAAAGTGGGCCACAGATTGTTTATAGCAATGTTTGGTGCGTTCCTTGGTAAGGCAAATTTCTCTTTTTGCTTATTTGGATACACGATGCATTTGTGTTCAGTTGACTTCCTTACTATTCTCTCTGATTCGTTGTAAGAATCCTGCATGCGAGTGTAGAACAATGGAGTCTTCTATGGAGAAACACAAAAAAATTATGTATATGTAAGCATCATGCCATTGAGCTGAATAATCAGAAACGCGGTGAAATAACTCAGTAATGAAAAGTTTCATATGTGAACTGAACTTTAAAAGCATAACCTGTATAGATAATCTTTTGTATTAAAAAAATTCATCATTGGGGACATAAACACAGACTGTAATCATTCATATGTATGGATTCATAAGAATGAACAGAGGTGTGAACTGTGTGCTCCTGTGTAAAGTGCACGGTTAATTCAAATGAGAAATTCAAGACGCGAACGAGTCACTCCGTAGGGCTAACGTGAGTAAAAAAATGTGAGCATTTGAAGACACACAGTAAATAATAAGTCGATACTTATCTCTGCTGGAACTGGACATGGATAGTAATCGTTTGATGTAACGATGAATACCTTTGATCCTGAACGAATCCAACTGGTGATGTCATTCACACACACTTACAAACGCGCGTGATGGATGTACTCCTGCCGAAACGACTTGGCCGTTTGCCATACTGGTATTCCGCAATACTGTTTGCAGCAGCCATCCTAATTGTACTTGCATAATGTGTAAATCTTTCAAAATGTGCAAGGGATTACTCTTGATGTTCGCTACTGATAACTCTTCACGAAATTCACTATCAAAAAACCTAATAATGAATCTTAATATGGATTATTATGTGATTGCTTGAAGTGTGATGTATTTACCCCATAATTTCAAGCATTCAAGGAGGCAACAAAATGAGCCACACCATTAGAAATATATGCTTTATACAGACTGAATTTATTTAGAAATGCTTACCTTCCTCGACTCCAGTATAATGAATACGATATTATACGTATTTTTCTACTGTTTCAGAGGTCGTATCGGACAGACTGAGGGCGGATTGTTCAGTAGTGCAACGACCGCACACTCAGTGTGTCATTTCCTCATTTACTCTTTGTTACAGGGTGACAATTATTGAATTATATGAAAAAAAAGTAAATTAGTTACGAACTACGACGTGTACATACTTTATTCAACACGCAACCGTTACTACCGATATTCGGATTTAGGTAATGACTTCAATATGCTTGCCATCTCTAGCGATGCTGTGGCGCAGATGAATATTGAAATGCTGCATGACCCGCTGAAGTGTCGGAATATCGATGTTGTCGATCATCTCCTGAATGGCTGTTTCCACCTCAGCAATGGTTTTGGGGTTATTGCTGTACACTTGTTTTTTGATATAGGTCCACAAAAAGGAGTCACATGTACTCGTATCCGGAGAATATGGGGACCAATCGAGACCTACGCCAGTGACCTCTGGGTACGGTCCACAAAGTGCTCATCCAGGATATCAAACATTCTCCTGCTTCGATCGGGTCGAGCTTCGTCTTGCATGAACCACATCTTGTCGAAACCAGAGTCACTTTGGATAATGGGGATGAGATCATCTTCCAAAATCTTCACGTACTGTTCGGTAGTCACCGTGCAATCAAGGAATATCGCACCGATTGTTACCGTGACTGGACATTGCACATCAGTTGAGAGTGAAGAGACTTCTTGATCGCGAGATGCGCATTCTTAAGTCACACAAATTCGCCAGTTTTGCTTATTGACGAACCCATCCAAATAAGAGGGACCTTCGTCACTAAACCAAACCATACAGCGTATACTAATTCCCATCATGCTCCGCCGCCAACCGAACATTTGAACGTCCTATCGCAAACCGTTCAGAAGTTATGAGAATTTTATTTCATACAGTTCAATAGTTGTCACCCTGTACGTAGTAGAACTACCCTAAGATTTATTTGCCGATCGCTTCCTCATTCTCGCGTACAGTTTTACGAATGAATTTTGTTAAACTGGTCGCTCACCTATCACCGAATAATGACATCGTCGTTCCCGTCAATGGTCTGATGTGTCCAGCCTCACAGTTTACTTTCGATGACGAATTATTTAAAAAATAAAAGCTAACGCGTGAGTACTCGTTATTTTGCAGCATTGCGTGTAGAAAGAGACTAATCATCATTGTGTTTCTCTTGCTCGCTGCGATACTCAAGATATGCAAAATTTAATTGTATTCATATTGCGTAATTTTTTCTTTTTTTTCTTTTTGTCATCAGTCTTGTTATTGGTTTGATGTGGCCCGGCACGAATTTCCCTCTTGTGTCAACCCTTCTAACTCATAGTAACGCTTGCAGCTTATGTTCTCAATAATTTTTTCGATGATATATCCCAGTCTCTGTCTTCCTGTCCAGTTCTTACCTTTCTCCAGTACCATGGACGTTGTTCGCTGACGTCTTGACGGACTTCGTGTCACCCCGTCCCTTCTTCTTGTCAGTGTCTTCCATATATCCGTTCCTTAATGATTTTGCAGAGAACCACCTCATTCCTTACCTTATCAGTCCTCCTAATTTTCAGTATTCTACTGTTGCACCTCATCTCAAATGCTTCGATTCTCTTCTGTTCTGGTTTTTCTACACTCCATGTTTCATTATCATACAATCCTTTGCTCCATACGTACGTTCTCATAAATTTCTTTCTCAGATTAAGGCCTATGTTTGATACTAGTAGACTTTTCTTGGCCAGGAATACCCTTCTTTCCAATGAATACATTGACTACAACACTGTCCTACACCCTTTTTAATCCGAGCACCTCGTTCTTCGTCTTCCGTTCTTATCCACATCTACATCTACATCTACATGGATACTCTGCAAATCACATTTAAGTGCCTGGCAGAGGGTTCATCGAACCACCTTCACAATTCTCTATTATTCCAATCTCGTATAGCGCGTGGAAAGAACGAACACCTATATTTTTCCGTACGAGCCCTGATTTTCCGTATTTTATCGTGGTATCGTTCCGCCCTATGTAGGTCGGTGTCAACAAAATATTTTCGCAATCGGAGGAGAAAGTTGGTGATTGGAATTTCGTGAGAAGATTCCGATGCAACGAAAAACGCCTTTCATTTAATGATTTCCAGCCCAAATCCTCTATCATTTCTGTGACAATCTCTCCCATATTTCGTGATAATACAAAACGTGCTGCCTTTCTTTGAACTTTTTCGATGTACTCCGTCAGTCCTACCTGGTAAGGATACCACACCGCGCAGCGGTATTCTAAAAGAGGACGGACAAGCGTAGTGTAGGCAGTTTCCTTAGTAGGTCTGTTACATTTTCTAAGTGTCCTGCCAACAAAACGCAGCCTTTGGTTAGCCTTCCCCACAAGATTTTCTATGTGTTCTTTCCAATTTAAGTTGTTCGTAATTGTAGTGCCTAGGTATTTTGCTGAATTTACGGATTTTAGATTAGGCTGATTTATCGTGTAACCGAAGTTTAGAGTTCCTTTTAGCACTCATGTGGATGACCTCACACTTTTCGTTATTTAGTGCCAACTACCACTTTTCGCACCATTCAGATATTGTTCTAAACCTTTTTGCGTTTTGTTTTGATCTTCTGATGACTTTATTAGTCGCTAAATGACAGCGTCATCTGCAAACAACCGAAGACGGCTGCTCAGAATGTCTCCCAAATCGTTTATACAGATAAGGAACAGCAAAGGGCCTATTACACTACCTTGGAGAACGCCTGAAATCACTTCTGTTTTGCTCGATGACTTTCCGTCAATTACTACGAACTGTGACCTCTCCGACAGGAAATCGCAAATCCAGTCACATAGCTGAGACGATAATCCTCAACCACGCAATTTTACTACGAGCCGCTTGTGTGGTACAATGTCAAAAGCCTTTCGGAAATCCAGGAATGCGGAATCAATCTGAAATCCCTTGTCAATAGCACTCAGAATTTCATGTGAATAAAGAGCTAGTTATGTTTCACAGGAACGATGTTTTCTAAACCCATGCTGACTGTGTGTAAATAGACCGTTTCCTTCGAGGTAATTCATAATGTTCGAACACAATATATGTTCTAAAATCCTGCTGCATATCGACGTTAACGATTGGGCCTGTAATTTAGTGGAATACTCCTACTACCTTTCTTGAACATTGGGGTGACCTGTGCAACTTTCCAGTCTTTGGGTACGGATCTTCCGTCGAGTAAACGGTTGTATATGATTGTTAAGTATGGAGCTAATGCATCAGCATACTCCGAAAGGAACCTAATTGGTATACAGTCTGAACCAGAAGACTTGCTTTTATTAAGTGATTTGAGTTGCCTCACTATTCCGAAGATATTTACTTCTACGTTACTCATGTTGGCAGCTTTTCTCGATTCGAATTCTGGAATATTTACTTCATCTTCTTTTGTGAAGGCATTTCGGAAGGCTGTGTTTAGTACACCACGAAGATGAAGTGCTACAGACGCGAAATTTAACCGACAGGAAGAAGATGCTGTGATATGCAAATGATTAGCTTTTCAGAGAATTCACACAAGGTTGGCGCCGCTGGAGACACCTGCAACGTGCTAACATGAGGCAAGTTTCCAACCGATTTCTCGTACACAAACAGCAGTTCACCGGCCTTGCCTGGTGAAACGTTGTTGTGATTCCTCGTGTAAGGAGGAGGCGTTGGTCGAGATACAATGACTGTTAGCAGAATATGGAATCGGTGGGTTCAGGAGCGTAATACGGAATGCCGTGCTGGATCCCAACGGCCTAGTGTCACTAGCAGTCGAGATGACAGGCATCTTATCCGCATGGCTGTAACAGATCGTGCAGCCACGTCTCGATCCCTGAGTCAACAGATGGGGACATTTGCAAGACAACAACTATCTGCACGAACAGTTCGACGACGTTTGCAGCAGCATGGACTTTCAGCTCGGAGACCATGGCTGCGGTTACCCTTGACGCTGCATCACAGACAGGAGCGCCTGCGATGGTGTACTCAACGACGAACCTGGGTGTACGAAAGGCAAAACGACAGTTTTTCGGATGAATCCAGGTTCTGTTTACAGCGTCATGATGGTCGCATCCGTGTTTGGCGACATCGCGGTGAACGCACATTGGAAGCGTGTATTCGCGATCACCATACTGGCGTATCACCCGTTGTGATGGTATGTGGTGCCATTGGTTATACGTCTCGATCACCTCTTGTTAGCACTGACGGCACTTTGAACAGTGGACGTTACATTTCAGATCTGTTACGACCCGTGGCTCTACTATTCATTCGATCCCTGCGAAACCATACATTTCAGTAGGATAATGCACGACCGCATGTTGCAGGCCCTGTACGGGCCTTTCTGGATACAGAAAATGTTCGACTGCTGCCCTGGCCAGCACATTCTCCAGCTCTCTCACCAATTGAAAACGTCTGGTCAATGGTGGCCGAGCAACTGGCTCGTCACAATACGCCAGTCACTACTCTTGATGAACTGTGGTATCGTGTTGAAGCTGCATGGGCAGCTGTACCTGTACACGCCGTCCAAGCTCTGTTTGACTCAATGCCCAGGCGTATCCTGATTTCTCAGGATCTATGCACCCAAACTGCGTGAAAATGTAATCATATGTCAGTTCTAGTATAATATATTTGTCCAATGAATACCCGTTTATGATCTGCATTTCTTCTTGGTGTAGCAATTTTGATGGCCAGTAGTGTAAATCTGCTTTGGCAGCACTGTCTTCGATAGTATCTACATTGTTATCGCGCAGAGAAGGCATTGATTGTTTCTTGCCGCTAACATACTTCACATACGACCAGAATTCTTTGGATTTTCTGCCAGGTTTCGAGACAAAGTTTCATTGTGCAAACTGTTATAGGCATCTCGTATTGAACTGCGTGCTAAATTTCGAGCTTGTGTAAAGGATCGCCAATCTTGGGGATTTTGCGTCTGTTTAAATTTGGCATGTTTCTTTCGTTGTTTCTGCAACAGTGTTCTAACCTGTTTTGTGTACCAAGGACGATCAGCTCAGTCGTTCGTAAGTTTATTTGGTATAAACCTCTCAATTGCTGCCGATACTATTTCTTTGAATTTAAGCCACATCTGGTCTACACTTATATTATTAATTTGGAAGGAGTGGATATTGTCTCTCAGGAAGGCGTCAAGTGAATTTTTATGTGCTTTTTGAATAGGTATGTTTTTCGCTTATTTTTCGAGGATTTTGGGATTACAATATTCAATCTCGCTACAACAACCCTGTGTTCACTAATCCCTCTTGGTTATTGTTTTTTTTTCTTTGGTCATCATTGTGTGACTGGTTTGATCCGGCCCGCCAAGAATTCCTCTCCTGTGCTAACCTCTTCATCTCAGAGTAGGAGTTGCAACCTACGTCCTCAATTATTTGCTTGACGTATTCCAGTCTCTGTCTTCCTCTACAGTTTTTGCCCTCGACAACTCCCTCTAGTATCATGGAAGTCATTCCTCATGTCTTAACAGATGTCCTATCATCCTGTCTCTCCTCCTTATCAGTGTTTTCCACATATTCCCTTCCTCACCGATTCTGCGTAGAACCTGGGTGGAATTATCAGTCCACCTAATTTTCAACATTCGTCTGTAGCACCACATCTCAAATGCTTCAATTCTCTTCTGTCCCGGTTTTCCCACAGCCCATGTTTCACTACCATACAATGCTGTACTCAAGACGTACATGCTCAGAAATTTCTTTCTCAAATTAAAGCCGATATTTGATATTAGAAAACTTCTCTTGGCCAGGAATTCCTTTTTTGCTGTAGCTAGTATGCTATTGATGTCCTACTTGCTCCGTCCGTCATTGGTTATTTTACTGCCTAGGTTGCAGAAATCCATAACTTCATCTACTTCGTGACCATCAATCCGGATGTTCTCATTCTCTGTTCTCATTTCCGCTATTTCTCATTACCTTCGTCTTTCTTAGATTTACTCTCAAACCATACTGTGTACTCATTAGACTGTTCATTCCGTTCAGCAGATCATTTAATTCTTCTTCACTTTCACTCATGATAGCAATGTCATCAGCGAATCGTATCATTGATATCGTTGCAACTTGAATTTTAATTCCACTGCTGAACCTTTCTTTTATTTCCATCATTGCTTCCTCGATGTACAGATTGAACAGTAAGCTACATCTTTGTCTTACACCCTTTGTAAGACGAGCAATTCTTTCTTGATCGTCCACTCTTATTATTCTCTCTTGGCTGTTGTACATATTGTATATGACCCGTGTCTCCCTTTAGCTTATCCCTACTTTTTTCAGAATTTCGAACATCTTGCACCATTTTACATTATCGAACGCTTTTTCCAGGTCGACAAATCCTATGAACGTGTCTTGATTTTTCTTTAGTCTTGCTTCCATTATTTACCGCAACGTCAGAATTTCCTCTCTCGTGCCTTTACTCTTCCTAAAGCCAAACTGATCATCATCTAGCGCATCCTCAATTTTCTTTTCCATTCTTCTGTATATAATTCTTGTAAGCAACTTGGATGCATGAGCTGTTAAGTGCGATAATTCTCGCACTTGTCAGCTCTTTCCGTCTTCGTAATTGTTTGGATGATGTTTTCCTGAAAGTCAGATGATATGTCGCCAGACTCATACATTCTACACATCAACATGAATAGTCGTTTTGTTGCCACTTTCCCCAATGATTGTAGAAATTTTCACTCATAATGTTACCGCCCTTGCCTTTAATGCCAGCGAAGGTTGTTTTGATTTCCCTGTATGCAGGGTCTGTCCTTCCGACAATCACTTCTTTTACGATGTCTTCACATTTTTCCTGCAGCCATTTCGTCTTAGCTTCCCGGGACTTCCTATTTGTTTCATTCCTCAGCGACTTGTATTTCTCTATTCCTAAGTTTCACCGAGCGAGGTGGCGCAGTGGTTAGCACACTGGACTCGCATTCGGGAGGACGACGGTTCAATCCCGTCTCCGGCCATCCTGATTTAGGTTTTCCGTGATTTCCCTAAATCGTTTCAGGCAAATGCCGGGATGGTTCCTTTGAAAGGGCACGGCCGATTTCCTTCCCAATCCTTCCCTAACCCGAGCTTGCGCTCCGTCTCTAATGACCTCGTTGTCGACGGGACGTTAAACACTAACCACCACCACCATCCTAAGTTTCCCGGAACATTTTTTTACTTGCTCTTTTCATCAATCGACTGAAGTCTTCTTCTGTTCCCGATGGTTTCTTCGCAGTTACTTTCTTTGTGCCTATGTTACCTTCCCAACTTATGTGATGGCTCTTTTCAGAGACGTCCATTCCTCTTCAACTGTACTGCCTAATGAGCTCTTCCTTATTGCTTTATCTATAGCCTTAGAGAACTTCAAGCGTATCTCGTCATTCCTTAGTACTTCCGTATCCCACTTCTTTGCTCATTGATTCTTCCTCACTAATGTCTTAAACGTCGGCCTACTCTTCATCACTACTGTATTGTGATCTGAGTCTGTAACTGCTCCTGGGCACGCCTTACAATCCAGTATCTGATTTCAGAATCTCTGTCTGACCATGATGTAATCTAAATTAAATCTTCCCATATCACCCGGCCTTTTCAAAGTGTACCACCTCCTCTTGTGATTCTTGAGCAGAGTATTCGCTATTACTTGCTGAAACTTGTTACAGTACTCAATCAGTCTTTCTCCTCTCTCATTCCTTGTCCCAAGCCCTTATTCTCCTGTAACCTCTTCTTCTACTCCTTCTCCTATAACTGCATTCCAGTCCCCCACGACTATTAAATTTTCATCCCCCTTTATATAGTGTGTTACCCTTTCAATATCGTCATACACTTTCTCTATCTTTTCATCTTCAGCTTGCGGCGTCGGCATGTATACCTGAACTATCGTTGTCGGTGTTAGTTAGCTGTAGATTCTGATAGGAACAACACTGATCTGTTCACAATAACTCACTCTCTGCCCTACCTTCCTATTCATAAAGAATCCTAGTCCTGTTGTGCCATTTTCTGCTGCTGCTGACATTACCCTATACTCACCTAACCAGAAATTCTTCTCTTCTTTCCACTTCACTTCACTGACCTCTAATATATCTAGATTGAGCCTTTGCATTTCCCTTAGTTATTGCATATACTGTATATTGAGAGTCTTTCCATATAGCTTACACCTTTTTTTCTTAGAATTTCGAAAATCTTTGAATCTCGCAAGTATTTCCCAGGTCGACAAATCCTATGAGCGTGCCTTGATTTTCTTCCGTCTTGCTTCCATTATCAGTGACAACTTCAGAACTGCCATTCTGGCACCTTTACCGTTGTATCTTGCCAAGTTGTCAAAGATGGGGTGTCTAGGAACTCTGCTTCTGGGATCGCTAGACAACAATTAAAGCAAATCGTATTAATGAGTGTTTATTAAACTAAGAGAAATGCATAGATGTGTCGCAAGCAAAGGGCGACATGCAATATAATCAATGTCTTTCAGTATAGTGATTCCAATACAAGTGACATATTACAGTGGATGAATGCTTCTATCCAGGTCGCAGGTCTTGACGCTTCTGTAGAACTGATTGCGGCCAGTCGGCGCGGCGCTATGTTCTCTTCCCATAGAGCGCGCTGCTGTTGCGTTGTCGTCCTGGAGTGGGGTAGGTCAGCGTGCAATTGGCTGACGTCCTCTTCACAACCCTCTTTGCTGTCCCGTTTCGCCGGCTTTGTGGCCGAGATGTTCTAGGCACTTCAGTCTGGAACCACGCGACCGCTACGGTCACAGGTTCGAACCCTGCCTTGGGCATGGATGTGTGTGATGTCCTTAGGTTAGTTAGGTTTAAGTAGTTCTAAGTTCTAGGGGACTGATGACCTCAGATATTAAGTCACACAGCGCTCAGAGCCATTTTTTTCTCTCGTTTCGGACTGGCGTTCCGGCATTTGACTTTAAGGCGTAACATTTACTTATCCTGAAGCCAAACTGATCACTATTTTCTTTTCCTTTCTTCTGTATACTATACTTGTCAGCAACTTGGTTACATGACCTGTTGAGCTGATGATGCGATAATTCTCACACTTGTTATCTCTTGCTATCTTCGGAGTTATGTTCATGATGATTTCCGAAAGTCTGGTTGTATATCACCAGTCTCATTGATTCTACACAACAACGTTAAAAGTCGTTTGGTTGCCACTTCCACGAATGTTTTCAGAAATTCCAGTGGAATGCTATCTGCCGCTTCTGCCTTATTTCAGATTAAGTCTTGCAAAACTCTTTTCATTTCCGTTTATAATACTGAATCTCCTATCTCTTCCATCTCAACTCCTGCTTCTTCTTCTGCCACGTTATCAGCAAATCCTCCATCTCATAGATGCCTTCAATGTCCTTTTCCCACGTATCCTCTCTCTCGTCTGCATTTAACAATGGAATTACACTCTTAATTTTCCTCTCTTGTTTTTAATTTCATCAAAGTTTGCTTTGACTTATCCGTATGCTGTGTAAATCCTACCGACAGTTATTCTTTTTCAGTTTCGTCACATTTTTTATCCAGCCATTTCACCAGAGCTTCCCTGCACTTCCTTTTTGTTTCATTCCTAAGCAGCGTTTATTTCTGTATTCTTGAATTGCCCTTAACATTTTCGCACATGCTTCTTTCTTCGATCAACTGACGTATTTCTTCTGTTACCGATGGCTTCTTCGCAGTTACTTTCCTTGTATCCATGTTTTTCTCTCCCACTCCTGTGGTTGCCCTTTACAGAGATTTCCATTTTCCTTCACTGAACTTCCTACTGAGCTACTCAATAACGCAGTATCTGTAGCCTCAGAGAACTTGAAGCGCTTGTCTTAATTCCTTAGTACTTTTGTATACCACTTCTTTGCAAAATGATTCTTCCTAATTAGTCTCTTAAAGTTCAGTGTATTCATTATTACTACATTGTGATTAGAGTCTGTATCTGCTCCTGGACATGTCTTACAACCCAGTATCTGATTTCGCAATCTTTACCTGACCATGATGTAATCCAGCTGGAAACTTTCCGTATCTCGGGGCCTATTCCAAGTTAACCTCCTCCTCTAGCGATTCTTGAACGGTGTATTCGCTGTTACTGACTGAAATATATTGCAGAATTCAACTGGTCTTCCTTCTCTCTCAGTCGTACAAACAACCACATATTCTCTTGTAACCCTTTCTTCTTCTTCTTCTTCTTCTTCAACTCCTTTCCCTGCAACCGCATTTCAATCCACAATGACTACATATTATATTTTCGACTCGCTTTATGTACTGAATTACCCGTCCAACATCCTCATACACATTCCCTCTCTATTCATGTCCTCTTTGCGACGTCGTTGTATATACCTGAACTACTGTTTTTGGCGATGCTTTGCTGTCGATTCTGATGAGAACATCCCAATCACTGAAACGTTAATAGTAACTCATTCTCTGCCTTACCTTCGTATATATAACAAGTCCTACTCCTGTTATACCATTTTCTGCTGATGCTGATATTACCTTACAATCGTCTGACCATACATCCTTGTCTTCTTACCATTTCGCTTTACTGATCCCCCTCTATACCTAGACTGAGCCTTAGTAATTCGCTGTTCAGATTTTCTAGCTTTCCTACCACCTTCATACTTTTTAAATTCCACGCCCTGACTCTTAGAACGTAACCCTTTCATTGGATGTGCAATCTCTCCCTTGGCAGTCCCCTCACCGAGATCTGAATGCGGGAGTAATCCGGAATTCTTTGCCAATGGAGAGGCTCTTGAGACTTTTTCAATTAGAGACCAAGTGTCCTGTGAAGATACATTATTTATCTTATAAATCAAGACGGCGGCTTTAAACTGGACAAGGCTTAGGACCGCGGTGATCTCCTTAATTTCTTCTGAGAGAAAATTTTTTATTCATAACGGCACGTCACGCGACATCTGACGTTTGTTTTTAACGACGCAAGCGCGCATTGCGACAGAGGGCAGACATATAGTTTCACCCATACGCATGCGCTGCGTGCCACAAATGGAACAGTATTTGCAGAGGGCGCCGAATTTGATAAAAGACGCTCCTGTGACGGTCACCAACTTGCATGCGCTTCTGATCCAGTTTTTGATATAAACCCAATAGCGTGAACCAGCAGCCTCCATTGGCGGACACTCACCTAAAGAAGGCCGGGAGATTGCAGCCAAAATATTGTGGCAAGAAGTCAACATGATCCGGTTGCAATTCCGAAACCTCATAGGCTATTCAAGAATCACACAGTATGTTTCTTTAACGCAATGGTGTCCATAAACCTCTGGATCCTAATGCCGATGACCATTGATTATTCTTCCACCTTTCAATAGGAGTTTTCCAACCTAAGGGCAAGAGATTGCCCTCGACCTCTGTCCGCTCCTCCACCCATTTCGACAACGCCTTTTTCAGGACGAGTGTGACTCCTTATGCCGAAAGTCTTCGTTTCGGCCTCCATTGCTGGTGATTGTTATTCACAATCTATACAGTGTCGAATTTCGAGACCGGAGCCCAAGACGTTTTGATTGCTAGTCAAAGACGTTACCCCGAGACCATGTGTGACTTCTTAACAAAAATTTTATTGGAATATCTCAGCCGTTAGAGAGAGAAAAAGGAACACTTCAATAGGCACTCAGTCAGTGTACCGAGTTAATACTCTTACCGTCGGTAAAACTACATTCCATAAGAAAGCAGAGCATCCTAAAAGTACAAATACATTAGAAACGGACAAACTTTTATTTAACTTCGACAATTTGTTTTTTCATCAAGGCCTATCACATCCCATCAGGAAATGAGCTACCGGGATATCGTAAGCCTTACTGTTGTTGTTGTTGTTGTGGTCTTCAGTCCTGAGACTGGTTTGATGCAGCTCTCCATGCTACTCTATCCTGTGCAAGATTTTTCATCTCCCAGTACCTACTGCAACCTACATTCTTCTGAATCTGCTTAGTGTATTCATCTCTTGGTCTCCCTCTACGATTTTTACCCTCCACGCTGCCCTCCAATACTAAATTGGTGATCCCTTGATGCCTCAGAACATGTCCTACCAACCGATCCCTTCTTCTGGTCAAGTTGTGCCACAAACTCCTCTTCTCCCCAATCCTATTCAATACTTCCTCATTAGTTATGTGATCTACCCATCTAATCTTCAGCATTCTTCTGTAGCACCACATTTCGAAAGCTTCTATTCTCTTCTTGTCCAAACTATTTATCATCCATGTTTCACTTCCATACTTCCACTACGTTTCTAGCCGATGACATTGTAATTCTGTCAGAGACAGCAAAGGACTTGGAAGAGCAGTTGAATGGAATGGACAGTGTCTTGAAAGGAGGATATAAGATGAACATCAACAAAAGCAAAACAAGGATAATGGAATGTAGTCTAATTAAGTCGGGTGATGCTGAGGGAATTAGATTAGGAAATGAGGCACTTAAAGTAGTAAAGGAGTTTTGCTATTTGGGGAGCAAAACCATGATATTTGCAACCAGTGCTGAAAGAATTCGTTGATCAAAAACTAACAGATAGAGTGACGTAGGAGAGCACTAGTCCGTGGGGAGCAATCGTAGCGATGGTGCCACAGAAGTTACCACATGGTACCAAGAGATATACATAGCGCTTTTAGATTAGATTCGATTACATTAGATTAGTACTTCTTCCATAGATCATGAATACGACACTTCGTAATGATGTGGACCATGCCAGGTTAATGAAAGATGTCTGTACACGATATTACATTACACAAAATATTACACGACGCTCAATATTTTTTTTTTTTGTGAGTGTTGGGAGAATTTCCCACTTACTGTATCCAAAAATTCATCTAATGAGTAGAAGGAGTTTCCATTAAGAAATTCTTTTAATTTCCTTTTAAATGCTATATGGCTATCTGTCAGACTTTTGATGCTATTAGGTAAGTGACCAAAGACTTTTGTGGCAGCGTAATTTACCCCCTTCTGAGCCAAAGCTAGATTTAACCTTGAGTAGTGAAGATCATCCTTTCTCCTAGTGTTGTAGCCATGTACACTGCTATTACTTTTGAATTAGTTTGGATTGTTAACAACAAATTTCATAAGTGAATATACTTATTGTGCGGCTACAGTGAAGACCTCCAGCTCTTTAAATAAGTGTCTGCAGGATGATCTTGGATGAGCTACAGCAATTATTCTGATTACACGCTTTTATGCAATGAACACTCTTTTACTTAATGATGAGTTACCGCAGAATATGATGCCATACGAAAGCAGAAAACGAAAATAGGAGTGGTAAGCTAATTTACTGAGATGTATATCTCCAAAATTTGCAATGACCCTAATAGCATAAGTAGCTGAACTCAAACGTTTAAGCAAATCCTCAGTGTGTTTTTTCCAGTTCAACCCCTCATCAATGCATACACCTAGAAATTTTGAGTATTCTACCTTAGCTACCGATTTCTGATCGAAGTCTATATTTATTAATGGCGTCATTCCATTTACTGTGTGGAACTGTATATACAGTGTTTTGTCAAAGTTTAATGGGAGCCCATTTGCAGAGAACCACTTAATGATTTTCTGAAAAACATTGTTTACAATTTCACCAGTTAATTCTTGTCTGTTGGGTGTGATAGCTATACTTTCATCATCGGCAAAAAGTACCAGCTTTGCATCTTCGTGAATATAGAATGGCAAGTCATTAATATATATTAAGAACAGTAGAAGACCCAAGACCGAACCTTGCGGCACCCCATTCTTGATTGTTCCCCAGTTTGAGAAATCACCAGTTTTTTGCATATTATGTGAACTGTTTATTTCAACTTTCTGCACTCTTCCAGTTAGGTATGATTTAAACCATTTGAGCACTTTCCCATTAATACCACAATACTTGAGCTTATATAGAAGTACTCCATGATTTACATAATCAAAAGCCTTTGATAGATCACAAAAAATCCCAATGGGTGACTTCCGGTTATTCAGAGCATTTAATATATCATTAGTGAAATTTTCCGTTGAAAAACCCTTCTGGAATCCAAACTGACATTTTGTTAAAACTTTATTTTTACAAAGGTGTGAAGCTACTCTACAATACATTACTTTTTCAAGAATTTTGGATAAGGCAGTCAGAAGAGAGATTGGGTGGTAGTTGTTGACATCAGACGTTTCCCCTTTTTTACGCAGTGGTTTAACAATGGCACACTTCAGTCTATCTTGGAAAATACCCTGCTTCAGAGGACTAGTACATATGTGGGTAAGAATCCCACTTATTTCTTGGGAACAAGCTTTTATTATCCTGCTGGAAATGCCATCAATTCCATGTGAGCTTTAACTCTTGAGAGAGTTTATTATCTTCCTAATTTCAGAATGAGAGGTGGGTGGAATTTCAATTGTATCAAATGGTGTGAGTAAAACCTCTTCCATTAACTGTCTTGCTTCTTCTAATGAACATTTAGATCCTATTTTCTCTACAACATTTAAAAACTGATTATTCAAAATGTTGTCGACTTCCAGCTTGTTGTTTATCAAGTTTCCATTCGCTTTGATGGTGATGCCATCATCCTGTACTCTTGGTTGCCCTGTCTCCCTTGTAATAATACTCCAAATTGTTTTGATTTTGTTATCAGAGGTATTAATCTCAGACATGATGCACTTTTTAATAACCTTTCTTAATGTAGCACAGTAGTTTTTATAATATTTGGCTGTTTCTGGGTCATTACTCTTTCTTATTGTTATATACAGTTCCCTTTTGTGGTTACAAAATATTTTTATTCCTTTAGTAAGCGAAAGTTTTTAGCATGGTTTCATATAATTAGATTTAACTACTTTCTTGGGGAAACAGTTTTCAAATTCTCTTACAAGTGTATCATGAAATAACTCATATTTTAAATTAGCGTCGGGTTCCTTGTACACCTCATTCCAGTCTAACTGCTGAAGATTTTTCTGAAGTTTCTAATTGTTGAGTCATCAATTGAATGCACAACTTTGGAGGGTGGTTTTGAATTACTGAATGGAGCTATGTCATATACTGTAACTAGCTGAGCATCATGATCAGAAAGCCCATTCTCAACAGGACAAGAATTTGTTTTTGAACCTATCTTGGTCTATAAAAGTGTTGTCTATCAATGTGCTTCTGTCCTTTACTACCTGAGTAGGAAATTTAATGACAGATGACAAATTGAAAGAATCGAGCAAGACTTCCAGGTCATTGTTCCTATTACACTCTTTCAGTGAATCAACACTAAAATCCCCACAAATAATAATGTGCTTTCCCCTATCTGACAGGTAGCACAACAAGGCATCCAAGTTTTCCAGGAATAAATGAAAGTTTCCTGAAGGGGAGCTATATACTGTTACAGTTATAAAAGTGCCTCCTTCAGTTTAAGTTGACAGGCACATGCTTCTATATGTTGCTCTAGACAAAACTTTTTTGTATCTAAGCTTTCTACACAGTGATAACTTTTGACATATATGGCAACTCCTCCTCCCACCTTATTCTCTCTACTCAAATGTGCAGGTAGTTTGTAACCACTGATATTTACCTTTTCCATATCAGACACAATGTGATGCTCAGACAGACAAAGTATATCTATTACATTATCAGATTCAATGTCATCTAAAGAAACCAGGAGCTCATCTGCTTTATTCTTCAATCCCAGAATATTTTGGTGAAAAATGGTAACATTATTTTTTTACTTTACTTTTGTGAGAATCTACTTTTTTCTTTAATCCACCAATATTTTGGTTAAATATGATAACATTATTATTTACTTTCCTGTTGTGAGATTTTTGTGAGTTTTGGACCTCTTTAGCACCTGCCTGCCTGAACTTCTCATTGGACACTGATATTAGTCTAAAAAAGAGGTACATCCATTAGTAATAGTGTCGCCCCTTATGGATTTCGCTAACAACCCTTTCCTATTGAGATGTAGGCCATGCCTTGTGAAATCCCCCCTATCAATAGCCTCAACAGGATCCAATCCAATGCCTGACAGAGTGGCCGCCCTACACAGCTGATCCAACTCTGTATTTACCCTCCCGACAGAGCGGTTCAACTGGGGCTGATCATGCCGCACCAAAGTGTTAACTCATACCTAATCAATACTAAACATCACTAAAACTATTGACAACTTAGGGTGGTGCAAGTACTTCTCTACCATGCATCTAAGGAGGGGGTAACTTCAGATAGAGATATTCCCTAAAGACCATCCAAAAGCCAAATCCTCGATCTCCATGGGCCACTATTAATATCATAGGCTGCCTTCTGCAATGAAGAATGCTCCATAAATATTTAAGTGTTTGTTAAATGGAGTACTGAGGGGTTTGAAACCTTGCCAGTGCATGGTATATCTATATGATATAATTGGTATCACCAAGTATGTGGTACACATATGTGAGCGGTTTTTGAAAGCTTACAAGCAACACATTTCACATTTGCACAAAAAAATGTCATTTTATTTTAGAAGAAGTATCGTTAGGACACGTGATTAGCAGTCAAGGAGTTAAGACAGTCAGTGGTGGTAAAAGCAGTACAGTAATTTCAAATTCCGTATAATACTAAGGAGTTACAGCGTTTCTCAAGTTTAGTGAATTACTACATAAAATTTAGAAAAGCATTTGCAGATGTGGTGGGACCACTTATGTTACCGTTGAAAAGGGTGTAGTTAATTAAAGTCTGGAAAAAACTTTGGAGTAACAGTTTTCACATGCAAAAGGTTTTGAGTTTGAATCTCCTCAGGTCCTTTGAAATTTTTCATTTTTAAATCTTTATAAAAATGGCTTTAATCATTATTTTTATTCTATTAGCTGATTTAAATGGAACACTTTTATTTCTATTCCTTTGTCACATTGTGTTAATCACTGTATTTACTTCAGCATTTGCTCTCATTTTTCTTCCTGTCATTTTTTCCCACTTGGAATTTTTGTTTATGTGATTTTAACTACTTCTTATATTAACTTCGATTTAATTTCTTCCATTTCATTATTTTATACTTTCTTCCATGTCGCATTCATTATTTCTATTTCTAATTTTGCTTGAAGTTCGTTTCATATGTGATCCCTTCTGTCGTTCAAATCTTCATCTGTGTTATACGTTTCATAATGCAATGAGAACTTATATTTTAAATTTGTATGACGGGTAACTTCCATAAAAATGTACATCTTGTAACGAAAAATACATTTTTGGCACCACTGCACAGTCAGTATAAATAGACCATTTTGTCTTTTGTTTTCACCGATAGTTCAGCACTTCCAAATGTTTAAATATTATGATAGATAGATAAAAATAATTAAAGTCATATGCACGAAGATTCCAGGTAGGAAAAAGATGATAAGAAGAAAACCGAAAGCAAATAAAAAGTTAATATGATGAGTAAAATAATGTGATAAAGGAATGGAAATAAAAAAATACATTTAAACCCATGAATTGAATAAAAATATCTTGAATTTGCAGAGCACAAAGCATTCAAGAATTTTACACACCAAACCAATGTAACAATCCTTTTTTAGCCCTCTAAAGGATAATGCGGAATTCTAAAATTATTTTTTACATCGGTAACTCCCAAACGATGGCCCATCACAGTGAATGGTTGCAGTGTGTGGAACCTGGTATCTTAATCAACATCACTGTATGCGTGTTTTCAAGGAGTCTTTCCCAACACTGTGGACCTCTCCTTTTTTTTTTTTTTTGCTTTAGGGCGCAAATAACAACTGGGGTCATACCATACGCACCTAAGTCAAAACTACAGAACAGGCACACAGGGAGGAGTTAAACGACTATACGGCAGTCCTAAAGGACAGAATAGGAGACAGCTAAAAACAAGCACGTGGAAAAAGGGCTGAAAAACACCCTACAGAAATGGAGGTCAAGTACTAACATTTAAATGGCGTTCGCCATATTGCTTCGGTGGATAAAAAGTAAAACGCGGTCGACAGCCCGTGCATCATTCGCTAAAATGGCTGAAAAATCAAATGGCAAACCCAATCCGGAGCGTAAATGGTTCAAAAAGGGAATTCCAGCAGGAAGTGGTGGACAGTGTGAAGTATGGAATCATGTATATCCGATGTTACTTGTACAGAAAGAATTTTAAAGCTAAAGCAGTAACTAACCATTCAGCTCTTAAGTAGTTTTTAAGACTCAAGGAAGTTTTTCAATCTCTAGAGGAGCACACGAAATTCTTAAATTATTTTCTTTTTTTTATTGGTTACTGGCAAACGATTGTCCACCAGGGTGAATGATTACCTGGAACCTTAACCTACATCACTATATAGAAGGTTTCAACAAGTTTATCCCATGGTAGGGGACTTTCCTTCGTTAGTGTAAAGTATGGAATCATGTACGGTATATACGACGTCATTTGTAAGGAAAAATGTTTAAAGTTAAAATATCAACTAGCCACGCAGCTCTTAAGTGTTTTTTGGGACTTAAAGAACCTACCAGTAAGCTGACCAGATGGGCATTAAGAGAAAACGAGTCCAAGTATGAAGTTGTACACAAGCCTCGTAAGAGATATACAAATCCAGATGGTTTAAACAAAAATGTAACAGTGACACACACACTGGGTCATGGCCTTGCACAATGGCAAGTAACGTAATTAAATGACAGGAAATGTAAACTGTAAGTGTTGCAGCTGAAATTTGCCGTGTGTGATGTGTTGCTGTGTAAGACAACAAGGTTGTGGCTATGGGTAGTAGTAACAGCACAGCTACAAGAAGCACTTCTGAAAGAAGCATGTCATCTGGTCTTGTTGGGACGGGCGTTATAAAACAAAGGTCGGCCTGGGTGGCCGAGCGGTTCTAGGCGCTACAGTCTGGAACCGCGCTGTTGCTACAGTCGCAGATTCGAATCCTGCCTCAGGCATGGATGTGTGTTATGTCCTTAGTTTAGTTAGATTTACGTAGTTCTAAGTTCTAGGCGACTGATGACCTTAGAAGTCAAGTCCCATAGTGCTCAGAGCCATTTGAACCATTTTTTTGTAAAACAAAGAATAGGAGAGTAGCAGAATGCTTCTGCTGGAAGTCAAGGAAAGAAGATGTGGATCAATATGTTAGAGGTTGTATACAATGTGCCTAACAGGTAGATATGCGCCATAAATTAGTGCCTTTGCACAGGTTACCAGAAGAAACAGAAGCTTTTAACATAATTTATTAGACATTATTGGACCATTTAAACAAACTAATGCTGGGAGTTGATTTGCATTGATTGTTGCTGATCTTTTCTCGATACATGGAAATGGTAGCAATTCCATGCAACAGACGTTAATGGTAAATCAAGCATGGTCAATGGTTAGATGCTCATATTTGGAGTGTCAGAAAGGATATTTACATATCAAGGGACAAATTTAATGACTGATTTGTTAAAAAAGCTGTGGAATTTTCTAAACGTTAGAAAGTTAAGAACTAGTCCACTGAACCATTAGGTTTATGGTAGAAGAGAGCACTACCAGAAGGAAGTTGAGTCATTATATGAACTCACGCCATATTGATTGGGAAATGTATCATTTGTTGTGGTCATGTACAATTCAAAGATCCATTCTGGATCTGGGCTGTCACCTTATGAGGTAGTTCATGAATCACATATGCTACCGTCATTTGACAAGATAAGACCAAAGATTGGGAAGGATAGGGAGTCTGTAAAGAATTTTGCTATAACATTAAGGGAAATATGGAAGTGCATGCAGACAACAAACACCAGAGCCCTTGAACGCCAAGATCAATTACGAAATCGTGAGGGCAGATTACCACTGTATAAAGTTGGTCTATGGGCATTGTTGAGCCCTTACATCCTGGAAGATAATTCCAAAAGGCTTGTAACTAGATATCAAAGGCGATATCAGGTAATGGAAACAATGTCACCTGTTAATACCAAGCTTCAGTTCCTGACTCTTACAATGATTGTTCTTGTTGGGAGCCAGAAGCCTTTTCATGGTGCTCCAGATGTGCTGACGCAAGCTCACCATCAGTTGATTTTAGGTGTATGGGTAATAAGGAGGAGGAGAAGTGTAAAAACCTTGTGTAACCACAAAAACCTTGCACGAATTATGCATGAGATTCCCTATGGATTAAGTACAAGGAAGTAGGAGAGAATAGTTTATGTTTTGTGTTGTAGGTACACAGTTGAAAAGTTAAGTTGGATCTAGGATTTAATCTGGAAGCATAAGTGATTAAGTTATCGATAAAGTTGCTAGAATAGGGGGAATGTGTTGTGTCCCATGCTATATGTGGCGTTTAACTTCTGTCTTCATTTGTGCGTAAGTTAGGTATTTTAGGGTTATGTTTTCTTTTGTGTATCTACAAGACTGCAGATGTTTCAAAGGGAGAGGGGGGGGGGAGTGATGGGAATTCCCTGTTTTCAGATTGCCGTGGCTCAAGCTATAGATGAGAGGAGTTTTGATGGTGCTCTATCTCTTCACCAACATTGGAGAGGGGGCACTGCGGGTGTAACAATAGAAAATGGACTATTTTTCACGAGATAGGGGGATTCAGTAACCGAATGGAGTCGATGGACACTGAAGTTGACCCTGAATGCCTGAGAAATGCCAAACGAGGTGCTATGATTGGAGGATGTATTTGTGGAATTACGGAGAGAGACAGAAGGGAAAGACATGCTGAAATAAATGAGAAGCGAGTAAGATAAGATGCACCAGTTGTATTAAGAATTGCAAAGGCAGATGCAGTACACAGTGGAAATGGTACATTTCATGGTGGTGTGTGTGGTGGGAGGGAGAGGGGGAAGGGGAGAATTTTGTCCAAGTTAAACCAAAAAAGATATTGCTAATCTCAGAGGACGGTGATAGTCACTCGGTGATGTCACTTACCGAACACTAAAACGGATAGGGTTACAATCTACCTGCATACAGGCACTGGCATACGCAATATTCAGCCGTATTTAGGTAGGACAAAAGGTCAGGATTGCTTTCGTGATATCCTCGAGCTGTGACCCTAATTTCAGCAAATGGGTCCACACTGGATTAATGCTGTAAATAATACCCAGATACCTACAAGCAGGGTAGGTGTTTGGGAGCTTAAGGGCTAGAACTGCAAGCGAGTGGAATAATTATTAACGAGGCAGATGTGGCGCAACAGCGCTGACCTTTCATTTGTCAGCCTCTGTCACAGGGGATATAAAATTGAAAACTATTCATCCGCAGTTATACGCCCAGAAAAGCCACTAGAGACAGTTCCAGTAAGGAATTTGTCTTACCTAAATGAAACGTTAGATCGTAACCGGCTAATAAGCACGCAAGAGAGACAGACTTCAATAGAGAAAATGCTTTCACAGGTTTAGCAATGTCGGGGGAACAGCAACACATAGATTTTAACTCTATTTTGCCTAACCTTCATCTGCCTTAGACAGAGGACCGCTCATCAATGCGACCATCTGGTATATCAGATACTAATAGATTGGTTAACGGATTAACGTGATATAGTTCAATGGGTGCAAGAAACGAAATGTAATTGTAAGAGAAATGTGCTGTAATGTTATGATTGCCATTCGGAGAAATAAGACGTTAGGACGAGCATTGTTGCGTATAATACGAGATGCCATTAGGGCGTGAGGAATGGATATTGATGTAAATAGCTGATAAATGTTTTGGAATGGTCAGCTTATGGGGTAACTTAAATGAGAAGTGATATTTTATGTAGTAATCTAAGGAAGGTTGGATGAGCCAATGGACTAAGAATTGTAGAGTGAGTGTAGGGCATCTGGCTTTGTAGTTCATGACGATTAATGTAAAGAGGGAAAGTGTCACGGTACATGCTGTAAATGTGTATGCGAAGTCTTTTGTTACAGTTTGGCCACAGGTTCAGACCTGGGCCGCTTGTCTTCCCAAAGACGGAAGGAATGGACAGTCGCTAATTTTGGGCTTGACTGTGAGAAAAGCAGTGCCACTGCAACAGTATTTAAAGTGAGAAGGCAGGCGCAGAGGCGCTGGTATGCGATTTATAAACGAACGTGTTTATCAACCATAAGGCTTAATTGATGAAAGGAGAAAATATAAAAATGCAGTAAATGAAGCAGGCAAAAAGGAATACAAACGTCTCAAAAATGAGATCGACAGGAAGTGCAAAATTGCTAAGCAGAGATGGCTAGAGGATAAATGTAAGGATGTAGAGGCTTGTCTCACCAGGGGTAAGATAGATACTGCCTACAGGAAAATTAAAGAGACCTTTGGAAAAAAGAGAACCACTTGTATGAATATCAAGAGCTCAGATGGAAACCCAGTTCTAAGCAAAGAAGGGAAAGTAGAAAGGTGGAAGGAGTATATAGAGGGTCTATACAAGGGCGATATACTTGAGGACAATATTATGGAAATGGAAGAGGATGCATATGAAGATGAAATGGGAGATATGATACTGCGTGAAGAGTTTGACAGAGCACTGAAAGACCTGAGTCGAAACAAGGCCCCGGGAGTAGACAACATTCCATTAGAACTACTGACAGCCTTGGGAGAGCCAGTCCTGACAAAACTCTACCATCTGGTGAGCAAGATGTATGAGACAGGCGAAATACCCTCAGACTTCAAGAAGAATATAATAATTCCAATCCCAAAGAAAGCAGGTGTTGACAGATGTGAAAATTACCGAACTATCAGTTTAATAAGTCACGGCTGCAAAATACTAACGCGAATTCTTTACAGACGAATGGAAAAACTAGTAGAAGCCGACCTCGGGGAAGATCAGTTTGGATTCCGTAGAAATATTGGAACACGTGAGGCAATACTGACCCTACGACTTATCTTAGAAGAAAGATTAAGGAAAGGCAAACCTACGTTTCTAGCATTTGTAGACTTAGAGAAAGCTTTTGACAACGTTGACTGGAATACTCGTTCAGATTCTGGGTGTGGCAGGGGTATAATACAGGGAATGAAAAACTATTTACAATTTCTACAGAAACCAGATGGCAGTCATAAAAGTTGAGGGGCATGAAAGGAAAGCAGTGGTTGAGAAGAGAGTGAGACAGGGTTATAGCCTATCCCCGATGTTATTCAGTCTGTGTACTGAGCAAGCAGTAAAGGAAACAGAAGAAAAATTAGGAGTAGGAATTAAAATCCATGGAGAAGAAATAAAAACTTTGAGGTTTGCCGAAGACATTCTAATTCTGTCAGAGACAGCAAAGGACATGGAAGAGCAGCTGAAGGGAATGGACAGTGTCTTGAAAAAGGATATAAGATGAACATCAACAAAAGCAAAACGAGGATAATGGAATGTAGTCGAATAAGTTCAGGTGATACTGAGGGTACTAGATTAGGAAATGAGATACTTAAAGTAATAAATGAGTTTTGTGGTTTGAGGAGCAAAATAACTGATGATGGTCGGAGTAGAGATGATATGAAATGTAGACTAGCAATGGGAAGACAGTCTTTCTGAAGAAGAGAAATTTATTAACATCGAGTATAGATTTAAGTTTCAGGAAGTCTTTTCTGAAAGTATTTGTACAGAGTGTTTCCATGTATGGAAGTGAACCGTGGACGATAAACAGTTTAGGCAAGAAGAGTCTAGAAGTTTTCGAAATGTGGTGTTACGGAAGAATGCTCAAAATCAGATGGTAGGTCATGTAACTAATGAGGTGGTACTGAATAGGATTGGGGACAAGAGAAATTTGTGGCACAACTTGACAAGAAGAAGGAATCGGTTGATAGGACACGTTCTGAGACATGAAGGGATCACTAATTTACTACTGGAGGGTAGCGAGGACGCCAAAAATCGTAGAGGAAGATCCTGAGATGAATACGCGAGCAGATTCAGAAGGATGTAAGTTGCAGTAGTTATTCGGATACGAACAGGCTTGCACAGGATGGAGTAGCATGGAGGGCTGTATCAAACCAGTCTCTGGACTGAAATCCACAGCAGCTGTAACGGTTAAGCACCTAGCGTAATGGCGTATATTTCCACTGGGTACACAACACTATCAGGTATACTTCCCATACCAGGCAGTCTCAACAGCAGGCGTTACATTTCTGAGATGTAAAGGCCAGTGGCTGTTGGTACTACCATAGAGATCTACGTGACATCTTTCTACAAGACAGCGCAAAACGGCATGTTGCCCAAGTCTTCACGGGCTGCCTTGATACAAGGAAATTTGGAAATTTGTGGTAAGGACTGTGGGACCAAACTACTGAGGTCATCGGTCTCTTGATACAAGGAATGTTTGAGTATTACAGGACGTTCTCCAGTTCCGTCACCCACTGATAACATTTAGTTACGGTTCACCGAAATACCGGCATACCAACACTCGTCAGTCACTACGATTGGTGAACTCGGGCATACAGGTTAAATTGCATTGACGAAGTTACACGCTTCTGTCGTCCATGCTCAGTTCGAGTCGTGGCCTAGCCAGACTAGAGTCATTGTTACCGCCAGAGGTGGCTTCTCGGTGTTTTAAATTCGCGCCACGTATACCCCAAAATCACCTATCTACTCGACAGCAGGTCCTAGCCACACGACATTTCATTTCATTTGTGTGTAAATGTAATAATTTATTCTTCACACTGTATCGTATACAATACTGTGCTGTACACTCACCGCTGTCCGCGTCTTCGGCATCTCACTGACAGGAGTCGAATTGTCTGCACTGATGAGATCCGCTTCGAACTCAGCCCCGATGACCAGAGAAGACGTGTATGGAGACGTCCTGGACAGCGGTGGAACACCAGTCTGACTGTCACCCGCCACACAACCCGACAACCAGGTGCGATGGTCTGGGGAGCCACGTCTTTCTATAGCTTTGGTTGTTATCCGCGACGCCCTTGTAGCTCAAAGGTACGTCAATGATATTCTACGCCCAGTGTTGTTGTCCTTCATGGCAAACTATCCTGGGCTTACATTTCAGCAAGATAATGCCAGCCCACACACGGCGAGAGTTTCTATTGCTTGTCTTCGTGCTTGCCAAACCCTACCTTGGCCAGATGATCGCAGGATCTCTCCCCAACTGAGAACGTTCGGAGGATTGCATGGCCCTTCAACTGGCTCGGGATTTTGACGATATAACTCTCCACTTGGACAGTATTTGGCACGACATCCCACAGGGGGACATCCAACAAATCTGTCAATTAATGTCAAGCCAAATAATTGCTTGCAGAAGGGCCAGAGGTGGACCAACGCGTTACTGACTTCCTTAGTTTGTGAAGTTCTCTGTCTACCTCCTTTCTTTCGGGTGGCCATTGGCTACTCAGTTTCTGATGATGCTCACGTCTGACGAATGAAACATATCAATGAAGGTAAATTTTATGTTGCTTGTGGCTGCTACACAATTTTAATCAAATAATCGAAATTGCTTATTTCACATTAGATTGGGAGTATTCATGAAATTTATATAGCTGTGCCTCAGAGCTGTGTATGACATACACTATACTTTCAGTAGCATTTTGTGCCTACAGTAACGTCGTCAAGAATGCAACATTGTTGGAGTAGACTGAACACTCTCCCATTGAGTTAAGCTTAGGGTATACATTCACAGTGTACCTTCATTACGCAATATTCACAATGCACATTCATCGGAGCTGTTGTTGCTAAGATTTTAGGGTAGGCAACTTCCAGACGTGGTGGTATGATTCTAAAACGCATAGGTTAAGAGCTACGAGCACTTCATCATCTTTGATTCTGTAAGACAAATTTCTTCTACTGTAAACTCTTTGCTTTCCTCTTTTGTTTGAAAATGTAGAATGGACCAAACCAAGAAAAAAATTCCAGGTAAATATGGGCTCTAAACTACAATTCTTAAGACCAATGGCCATTCCTTCAGAAGTAGTGAACATGAAGAACTACTCCCGTATAGTAAAATATGCATATGCATTTTAAAGCCCATATTGGATTTTTTTTGTCCATACTACCTCCTCCAAAATATGGAAAATAAAGAGCTTGAAAAATATGATTTTTTTTTTCTCAGTTTCGAAGGTGAATAAGTGCTCATAGCTCTTAAGGTATACATTTTACAGTCCATGTTTACTAGATTCTTTTTCTTGTTTTAGTCCATTCTACCACCTCTGACATTGCCTACTCTACTACATTAGCAACAACAATACCGGTACATGTATTCCACTGCAACAGATGCACTGACGGGAAAAAATCGCAACACCAAAAAATTATCAGTGTACAGTAATGTAATTACGTATAGAAGTGATTAACATTGCAAGATCAGAGATTAGGTAAACGCGAGATAAGCCATTGCAAATGTGAAATGCTAGTACATTAATAACCAGCGTAACCTCCAGAATATTGAATGAAAGCACGCAAACGTGCATGCATTGTGTTGTGTAGGTGTCGGATGTCAGTTTGTGGGCTGAAGTTCCATGCCTGTTGCACTTGGTCGGTCAATACAGGGACCGTTAATACTCTCTGTGGATGACGCTGCAGTTGGCATTCGATGATGTTCCATATTTGCTCGATTGGAAATTGACCTGCTGATCGAGCGGGACAAGGCAACATGTCGACAGTCTGTAGAGCATGTTGGGTTACGGTAGTGATACGTGGGCGAGCGTTATCCTGTTAGAAAACACCCCCGGAATGCTGTTCATGAATGTCAGCACAACAGGTCGAATCACCAGCGATATTCTCGTTCACCGCCAGAAGCACCTCTCTGCTTGAAACGCACCTCCGTTACAGACGCCATTTCGAAGGGCCGCCGCCCATCGGAACTTCATGCAACATAGGGGCTGAAGAAGAAATATTCCACGACGTATCACAAAAAATTCTGCATTTTTTTCAACGGAAATTGGCCGCGAGAAAAATGTATTACAATACCTACTGAACGCCCTTCGAATATTGGAAGAGTAGCCATATACTGATGTGAAAAAACGAAGGAACATACAAAGGTAAGTTACAAAAAGAATAGCGCAATGTCAGAAGAGAGTAAAACCTTCTGGCGTTTTTCTACAGATACAGTTCTGCTACGGAGCGGGTAATTGATTAATCACAGCATGGGGATAAAATGACGTGGAAATGAGAAAAGTACTCCAAAGCTAAAGTACACAAGACAATAGATTCCAGTGACGGAAAACGTCTAAACTGCATACATTCACCATGAAATTCTTGCTGTATGTGGGCCAAATGCAATGTCGCACCTAGCCTTAGCGAAATGATGCCAACGAAGGCCGCACGGACGGGGACGATGCTGATCAGGAAGAAAGGTCATAGACATCGGTGCCAGACGACGTGTCCAGGCAATCGATAAACTGATTCTTAGTAATCATATATTTTCCGACTACGAGGACGTACACATGACAGTTCTCGAATGACTCCGTGCCGAAGGAGTGGATTTCTATCGTCAAGGAATTAAACAAGTGGTACAACGTTCCAATCGTTATTTACATAGACTTGGTGACCATGTTGAAAAACAGTATCACTAATCTCTGTCACTTTGAAGTGTAGTGCACCATTCAATAAAAGCTACGAGGGTTATTCGGAAAGTAAGTAACGATCGGCCGCGAAGTGGAAACCACAGTAAAAATCCGAAGAAGTTTTGCACAGGTGTGTTGGGCAGTGTCTCTAAATGCCCGTCGATCGCGTTACTTCATTCGTTTTAGTTCTGAACACGCAGGGAGCACATAAAGATACCTAGAACAATAGTGTCTCCCGCCAAGTACGAGGCCCTGCTGAGAAATTTCGCCTAAAGGTATGCAACCAACATTACATAAATGTTGTGCGTTTTCTTCTTCAAGATAATTCTCAAGCACATTCTGCAGGGGCAATGGAGATGCTCCTGCATCGTTTTCAATTGGAAATGTTTGATTGTCCACAATACAGTCCGTAATTATCTCCCTCTGAATTTCACCTCTGCTCACATGAACCGCTGGCTATGAAGACAACATTTTGACACAGACAACGAGCTGTAGACCAGCGTAGAGAATTGGCGGAAAGCACTGGCAGCTGCCTTCTATAACGAGGGTATTGGAAAGTTGGTACAACGCTACGACAAACGTCTGAGTTGGATCGGCAACTATGGAAATAAGTAACTGGGTGTTGTAGCTAACTGTAGCAAATAAAACAGTTTTGATTCAAATGGAATACTGTAGAAAGCTGCACAAATATTCAGTTGGTAAAGCTTCAGAAGGTTGCAAAGGTTGACAACTCTAAATGTCATCAATTTTGTGCACTTCACAAAACAAAACAGAATACATCAATAATAATAATTTGTAGGGACAAGACATGGAATGATCACATAAGCTTAGTCGTCGGTAAAATAGGTGGCAGACTTCGGTTTATTGGCAGAACACTTGGAAAAATGGAAACATTCTACAAAAGAGATTTCTTACAAAACGCTCGTGCGACCCATTCTAGAATATCGCTCAAATGCTTGGGAACTGTATCAATTGGTTCAACAGGAGATAGTGAACGGACAGAAAGAATTGCAACAGGAATTGTGACAGCTGGTCCGACCAGTGTGAGAGGGTCACGGAGGTTCCGAAAAATCTGAATTGGTAGACTTTAAGACAGACATAAACGACCCTGAGAAAGCCTAGTTACAAAGTTTCAAGGACGAGCTTTATTGATGAATATAAGAACATACTAGTACCCCCTAAGAATCGCTCCTGTGGGGTAGCGAAGAAAAGGTTATCCTAATTACAGGGGCATTTAAACAAACATTTTCCCCACCTTCCATGCGTGATGGGAACGGGAAGAACCTCTAATAACTGGTACAATGGAAAGTGTCTTTTGCCATGCGCTTCACAGTGAGTGCAGAGTATGGATGTGGATATAGATGTAGACAACGAAGTGTTGACTGCTCAAAATGATGACCATTAATCACAGTCGGAAAAACCCATTCAGCATACCTGTTTCTGACTTCTAAGCGCGCCAGACACGTCCGATCTATAGCTATTTTTGATTTTGTTTTCTAAGATTTTGCTATGTGCACCATTTCGACAAGGATTTTTGATATCATTTGGTATGTAAATGATGGGCAGTTCTGAGTACTTGAAACAAAATAACCCACTTCAGATATTCTTAATTCGTCTATTGATTCAATCGGTTTCCTTCACATTGTTCCGAGTTATCGTTCTACCAAAGTGAAACAGTAACATAAAAATGAAAGTAGAAAGATAAGGTCGTTAGAGTCGGAGTGCATACTCGAACAGAATAACGATGCAGAAGGAAATTAATCGAGTGCTTTCGAAAATATCAATCGTAGCAATCCTGTCTATCGGTTTAGAGTTATGTGAATCCGGATTGCGGATGACGATTCGAACTCCATTAATCTGAAATGTGAATCCACTGTGCTATACACAGCGGCAGCTCCCCAAATTACCTATGAATCTCACGTAATTTTCGGATAATGTTGTGCTTCGGAAACTCACTGACAAACCTAGAGGATAGGTATTTGTAACATCCTCTCTGCGGAATGACAAACCCAAACTTAAAACTTACTGGACCCCTTGGACTGTCTGGTACGGCTAGCGGTAGATTTACCTGGGGGCGTAGCAGGTCCTCTTTGTGACTTACCGGTGCGGTGGTAGCGTTGTCAGCCTCCGCACTTTCTCGTCCTGTAGTCTTATCTGCAGTTCAGCCGCTAGTATGTTATTCGGCACCCTGTGGATTCTAGACTTAGTAAATACGTTGAACTAAGGTTTTAGAGAGGAATTCCGGTGCTACTAAATAATGCAATGCAGCTCTGATAAAATCAGTTATGTTGTAGAGCCTCGTTGGCCTCAAAATCCTTTGATACAATTTATTACAAACATGTTGCAAAATCGTAGTTTGCACGCCAGAATTCAGCTAGATAGCGAACAGATGGATATGTCCATCTAAGTGGGTTTAAGACCACTGTCGGATACCGATTGCCTTTGGTTGTTGTCTCAATCAGGCTAAGCCCAATTGTGATCGTGTTATATCATTCACTCAGCAGCGATGCGGGTCTTTTAGTGCACAAGGCCAAGCTCTTGTATTACCGGATGCCACGGAATTCAGTCTTTACTTGCACTTGATACCTCACATAACAATAAACATGATCATAACCAATTGGTCACAATGATCATTGGCAGAAAACAAAAACAGAATTGCAACAGCAGGAGCGAGCACAGCAGCTGGCTTACCGTGTTCAATTACTGTCGTTTTGTTGCATGCACTAAGCTTCGCTCAATTAACTATTTCCGTCTATACGTCAGTAATTGTCACATATTAAGGTAAACATTCATTCACAGTCAAAATAACTTCACCGCCTACTCGAACGTTCCTTTGTCACGGTCTTATGCAGATTTATCCAAAATGCAGAGCTTAGTTGGTAATCTTGCGGAGCACAACTGCCGTCCATCCGTACTGCTCCCCGGTCTAACCGCTAGTCCACAACACCAGCGAGCTGTGCGCTCCTTTCCCCCTCTAAACCGATTGTGACGACAGCCACAATCTCGGCCCTTAAAACAGACACATTTTATCTTACACTTTCCCTGTTGCTTTCTGCGCAAATACGCTTTTGATTTACACTATTCTGCAAATTTTACTCTGGCTCTCTGCTCTAATTTAAGGTTTTTGAAACGAACTACTTTTTTACCCTCTGCAGCCTCTGGTCGGACCAGTCCACTTTCTCCATTCCCAAGGCGTGGCCGCGTGTGGATGCTGCGTCGTATTTCTAAGCTACCCCTGGCTTTTCTGTGTCCTTCCGCCTTCATGTTCCTGTAAGTCACCGTGCTGGCCTACCGCACCCGTCTCGGCTCTTATCGTAACCCTTCGGCACGCTACCTGCGCTCTGGCCGTCTCTCTGTCTGCCATCCCGCTGCATTGTAATCGGCGCTCGCTTAATTAAAAAGACCAGAACTTTAGTTTTATTGCCCGTACAACAACCGAGCCTCTTTCTGAAGCCACCTCATATTCTTAGGTATCACATGAATTTCTTAAAAGTATTGTGTATCTGAAGCGTTGCACAGCACATTGCCATGTTTCATATTCATTTTTAATTGGTGCTTTGTGACGTTCGCGTAGTTCGTTGGATGAGTTCAACTGTTCATAAACACATTAGAATAAAACAGTAAAAGATATTCCGTCGTCGCGAGCCTCATTATATGATTAATATCTTTGCGACAATGACCGTCCAACTCTGTCGAACGTAGCAGAATTCTGAATCATGTTGTCAAACACGTTATTGATTCAGGCAGTTATATCAGGTCTTATGAATACGGGAGTCATGTGCAGCACTATCTTGAATATACCAAAAAATTTAAAATAAAGGCGTGCAGGACTATGTTAACGAACTGGGCAGGTGCTCTTGATCTTCTGCAAAGTCGAAATTTGTGATGCGGTGCTGTATATTACTGTATTTTATGTTGAGGAGGTCTACTACAACTGTCAAATTGAACCGTTAGGTATCACACCAGGAGGTAGCAATTACAATCCATGGAACACGCATATAGTTAAATTGGCGCCATCATGCTTCACTGAGCAAGCAGCGCTTTATCCAGCAGTGCCGTAAGTGTTATGGTGTGCAAAAACTGATAGTAAGGCGCTCGAGTTGCACCTGTTGACCCTGAAACAGATGACCAATCATTCCATCCTAAATGTTCATCGAAAACGTTTATTGATCAGATCTAACAACAATCGTATGTGATCTCTCATAGTGATATATATATATATATATATATATATATATATATATGATGAGGTCCCATATTCCGGGAGACCCGTACCGCCGACTACGCAAGGTCGTAGCGGAGGTGGTTTGCCATTGCCTTCCTCCGACCATAATGGGGATGAATGATGATGATGAAGACAACACAACAACACCCAGTCATCTCGAGGCAGGGAAAATCCCTGACCCCGCCGGGAATCGAAGTCGGGACCCCGTGTGCAGGAAGCGAGTACACTACCGCATGACAACGAGCTGCGGATATATATATATATATATATATATATGTGTGTGTGTGTGTGTGTGTGTGAGAGAGAGAGAGAGAGAGAGAGACATAGAGACAGAGAGAGAGAGAGAGAGAGAGAGAGAGAGAGAGAGACTTAGAGTTAGCATTTTAATGAACGAACTAGCTCATAAATTCCACACGAAATACGAACTCGATTACTCTGAGCATCTTCGGGTTTTGAAGGTCGTACGGTTGTTAGTTGTACATCTGCGCTGTAATCTACATGTATATGTGACCTACGTCACACTACTGAATTTATGTGTCGCGGTATCCTAAATCGTCCCACACAACTCATTACCAAAAACAATCATCGCTTCTGAAGAACGCATCGTTATGAACATCGCACACGTCAATCTACCAAATCTAGAACATTAGCAAACATTATGTGAGCAGCGTTTGTATTTCTTTGTTTCTTTCTTCTAAGCTCAAAACCAAACTCCGTTATTATGTACCTAATTTTCATCAAACAACATCATTTATACGGGTCTTACTTTCAATGCAAGATACCTTAGAGCAGAAAAAATTATGTGCTTTTAGCTCACAAACTTTGATTTTTGTGCTAAAAACTTTGAAATCAGACATTTAGTTCCCCTGTAATCGAATTAGTCTGTTGAGCTGCCAACGAAGTCTTTGCGAGAGGAGCTTCTGCCTGCCTGGCACTTTCTTTGTCATACCGACTGAAGGACGAGGGGCACTCGAAATCGAGTGTTCTTCGAATACACCGGCTGACAAAAAGCGTAAGCATCCAGCACGCACAGCTGAAGCGAAATGACGCTATACGCGCTGAAGAGAATCTTGAATGACACTACTACTCACATCATATGGACAGTGTCGGCTGGCAGTACTGAAATGCCCTATGTCCCTCTTCAGTAAAGGTCTAGATAAACACTTTGAATCGTGTCACTAATAGTATAATTAGCAGTTGTAACTGACTTTCAGTATTCAGAAAATCGACAGGGAGTTGGAGTCGATGTTCGAGCCGATTTAATAGGGGCGAGATCAAGTGATTGTTGCACTGCTCTTGCTACCATCTCGCTTGTGTACTGTGCCAAGATGATAAGCTCGAGAACGTTATGTGTAAATGATGTACAGCTGCGTCTTTATGCAGCAGAATCACTACTAGTTATGACCTTAAAATGTGCCCTCAAGTTAAAGGAACGGGACCGAGGACGCGTAGTCTGGACACTGTAAATTCCGTATAATTGTTTAACTTGATACATAGACCCAAGATCTACGTCAAAAGTTGTAGGTGCACGTTTGGTAAGATTGCGTAACTTTTTGTGTACAGTACAACAATTTTTCAGACATACATTTGACAACACGTCCAATAGTCCTTTGGTTCTCATGGAACCCAAAATTGCGCTGTTCTGAATGAGCACCCATGAAGCCGCTCAAAATTACTAGCTTGTACAACTGTACGACCGCATCTTACACTAATTGGTGCCGACTATAAAACTCTACCGATGACGTGGTGCACCAGTTAAGGCACCGACTCGCATTCAAGAGTAATGGAGTTCGAATACATATTCGCACATAAAGAACTAGGTATCCTGCGTTTTTACTAAGTCAGTTAAGACGAATGTCGCAAAAATTCCTCTGAAAATGACGTGGGCGATTCCTTCCCACCCGAGGTCCGATCCGAGCTTGTGGTTAGAGTCTAACGATCCTGCCGTTGATGAGGTGTTAAGCCCTATTATTACTTTCCTCTTATTTAGAGTACTGATACTGCCTTGTAACACGTGTAGCACTCCGTCTTCAGGCCACAAGCGGCCCATGAGGACCATCGACCGCCGTGTCATCCTCAGTTGAGGATGCGGATAGGAGGGGCGTGTGGTCAGCACACCGCTCTCCCGGTCGTTACGACGGTTTTCTGTGACCAGAGCCGCTACCATTCGGTCGAGCAGCTCCTCAATTGGCATCACGAGGCTGAGTGCACCCCGAAAAAATGGCAACAGCGCATGGCGGCTGGATGGTCACCCATCCAAGTGCCGGCCACGCCCGACAGCGCTTAACTTCGGTGATCTCACGGGAACCGGTGTATTCACTGTTGCAAGGCCGTTGCAACACGTGTAGGCATTCTTGTTATTATTATTAGCTTAATAGTAAGGCGTGAACAAGAAAATTGAAGTACCGATTTTTAATATTAATTATGCAAGTAGGCCAATGAAACTTACGTAATTCGGAAGGCACTTTGCTATAGATGGGCACAAAGACAAAATGATGTGTGTACGTAGCCGTTAAGAGCGGTAAAAGGAAGTAGATTTTTCTGTATCCGTATGTCTGATGCATTTAAATCTCCAATTCGTGAACATGGACAACTGAAGTGATGTCAACTTCTGCCCTGCATACCGATCAGGTGCTATGGTGGAAATACCACACGGAAGTAACAAAGTTTCCTGGAGTCACATTGTAGTGACGTTCATGTTTAACTGCTTCATTTTCAGTACTAGATACGTACCAGGAAGCTACAATGCGACAACTGCTAGGTCTATGATGTTGTCAGCAACGGCAGTCAAAATATCGAAGTAACGAGCCTGTAAATAACGTCGTATATTGGCGTCGTTATTTCGCGTACTTTTCTGTAAGAGTAACGTTGTTATTTCCCGCCGTTATCAAAAAATTTGAAGCAAGTTCGTAATTTTTAATTTCTTCATTCTGAATGATTTATGACTTATTATATGGAAGCTATGCTCGTTTGAAGCTATGACTAGAAGGCCAGCGCTAACAGGTCGGAATGAAACACACGAAGCTAGAAAAAATTTCTAAATTTGTGATAAGTTTTTATAGGACGAAACCGCTTAGATCATCGGTCCTAAGCTTACACACTACTTAATCTAACTTACGCTATGGACAACACACACACCCATGCCCGAGGGAGGACTCGAACCTCCGACGGAAGGAGCCGCGCGGACCGTAACAAGACGCCCTAGACCGCGCGGCTACCCCGCGTGGCTACACGGAGCTAGACAGACTTAATTTATGCGTAGAGAAAGCAAGAGTAATGCGAACATTCCCAATTATAATTCATCGTTTTAGTAAACGATAGTAATATTAATATGTGAACTTCGAAAATTGAAGTACCGATTTTTAAAATTAATTCTCCAAGGATGCCAATGAAACTTATATAATTCGAAAGGTAGTTTGCCGTAGACGTGCATAAAAATATTATTTATGTACAAAGCCACTAAGAGACGTAAAAAGAAGTAGTCAAGTAGTCATACACAAATAAGAAACGATAAAAAATTTCTCCTCTGTCCCTCACATTGCTACCAACTTTTGCCAAGCGTACAAGTCAGGTGCTGTGGTACAAATGACGCACGAAAGTAACAACGCTTCGTGAAATCACACTCTAGGGACGCCCATATTTTAATGTAGCAGATAGTTCATTTGCAGTAACGCGTGTTTAACGGCCAGTTGCAATGCCGCAACTGTTACTTCGTTGATATTCTCAGCACTGGAAAATGAAATGTCGTAACCAAGTCGTCGGGTGCAACAAATGTTATTTATTAGTGTCGTTTCTTCTCTTACTTTCGTTTAAGAGAAAACAGAACTAACTCTGTGTTCGTTTGCCGCGGTCGCCACAAAATCTGACGTGTTCCTAATTTTCCATTTCTTCATTCTGAATAGCTACGATTTCCCTTTTTACAAGGGAACTGTATATGTTTTAGGCTATGCCTCGAAGAAGAGCACTAACGGTTCGGACCGGAACACTAAGAGTTAGAGGGACATAATTTCTGCGTAGACAAAGTAATAGGACTAATGTGGACGCCTACTGTTGTTTCGAAATATATATTTAAATATGCACTGAACGTAACTCCAAATAATCTTGAAGGTTATAATTGCAGTCTGACGAATTTGCAGTCCAGATTTTGTAATGCAAATCATTTCACATCTGACGTTTTTTTACGCTGTACAACCGCATTCACATTGTGTTGGCGTGAGTTAATTTTCCGCCGTTAACACAAAATTTATTTTTAAACGCACTGTATCGAGGACTCACTTCAAATGGTGAAACATTTAAAAAGAAATCAAAGAACTATTGCAAGATACTCGTAGCCGCAATGCAGCGTTTGCTACGGGCCTGTTCTATGGCTAAAATTTCACTGTTTTACGTGGAACGACTGACTTTCGAATAGATGACATTTTTCATCAGAGATCAGATCCACTGATTCAGTTGGTCGAATCTCGACCATAGACTACACTAGTTATTACTATTATTATTATTCTGCTAAATGTCTGACATCCTGCATACTGTTAATAACACTGATATTCTTACCACATTATTAATTCTCCCCCGACTACACTGGCCAACAATGAAAATGTTTCCGGCTCAAAAATAGTTCATTCCTATACATTTCCACATGATGAATTAAAAAATCACCATAAAAGTGACAGATTAGCTCTTGGTTTGGAGATAATGATTTTACTTACAAAATACGAGGCGTTCAGTAGGTAATGCAGCACATTTTCTTCTCGATGAGGGGCGTTCAATAAGTAATGCAGCACATTTTCTTCTCGGCCCATAGTTTCGTGGCGCTCGGATAGGTGACGGCGCTCTATGTAGCTTTCAAAATTTCGTCTGTAACGGAGGTGCGTTACAAGCAGAGAGCTGTCATTGAGTTTCTTTTGGCAGAAAACCAGAGCCTCGCAGATATTCATAGGCGCTTGCAGAATGTCTACGTAGAACTGGCAGTGAACAAAAGCGCGGTGAGTCGTTGGACGAGGTATCCGTCATCATCGTGACAATGTCTCACAAACCTGTCCCACCTTCCACGTGACGGCCTGCCGAACACAGCTGTGACTCCTGCAGTTTCGCGGAACATGCGGACAATCTCTTTTGAGGTGATCTACGGCTGACAATCAAATACCTCGCTGCACAACTGGGCGTGTAGGTTGCTAGTGTTGACACACTCGTCCACTAGTTGAGGTACTCAAAGTCGAGTGCCTTCTGGGTTTCTCACCGTCTAACAGAGGACCATGAAGAGCAACGAAGGGCAATCTGTGCGGAACTGCTTTTGCGTTACGAGGGCTGACCATGACAATTTTTGGTTGAATATCATCACAGGCGATGAAACATGAATTTGTCACGGCGAACCGGAAACGAAATGACAGTCCATGGAGTGGCGCCACACCACCTCCCACCTCTCCTCCGAAGAAAAAATTCAAAGCCGCAGCCTCAGCGACGGTCTTCTGGGACTCTGGAGAAGTTTTAACGTTTGATGTCCTTCCTCATGGTGCAACAATCAAATCTGAAGTGCTACCCTCAGGATACTGAAGAAACAGTTCAAGCGTGTTCGTCGCCACAAACGGACTTCTCCATCTTGTAACGCCGCTTCCTTTGGACGCAAAGATGAAAACGGGAAAATTGTACCCAAACCCCAATACAAGCCCCAAACCCAAGATCCTAATTTCATAAAAAAAGAAAAAAAAATCTCACTGTGATAGCATCACTTGAATAGTAGCAAGTATACTGAAGCGAAACAATGTAAAAAGCAATAGAAAACAAATCCAGTATAAAGCAACCTAGTATATTTGCAAAAGAAAGTAAAATACAATCCATTTTGTATCAAATTAAGATACTCCTTGTGAGTACTCTTTGAGGACACCGCGGTATACAGGAGACAAAGCTATGCATTGTTAATGTGCTTCTAGCTGTTGCTTGATCGTGTCGTAACTTAACGAGTGCTTTTGTACGTAGGCGATACGAGATTGTTTTTACGTTTTGGAAATTTGCGATCTGCTAGAAATCATTAAGCTCAAAACAGGTAGATCAGCAACTCTGAATATATCATTACGTAAAGTCAAGATAGGAAAACAACTGAAATTTGTCTTAAACTGATTATTATCAATGGAAGCCTGAACTTTGTCCCAAAGTGATAGACTGTCAGTAATTTAACGAAAAAGGATGTAAATATTGGTATCGAATTGTGAGAAAATACTGAGATATCGTTAAAACAACTGGTTAAATCTGGATGTTATTGCAAACTCTTTGACTGAAATTTACGTAACTAATTCCACCCAGCTTAATGAAAGCTTACTTCTTTAAGACAATGATAGGATGTGCTTAGACTATAATAAACCAGCTTAACGTGAATTTACTGTGTTTGACATTTATTTCAAACCAAACAATATTACGTGCTTACGGAACATTTTATCAGCGGAACACAGAGCGCAGCACACACACACACACACACACACACACACACACACACACACATATATATATATATATATATATATATATATATATATATATATATATATATGTGTGTGTGTGTGTGTGTGTGTGTGTGTGTGTGTGTGTGTGTGTGTGTGTAATTCAGACTATTTAGCTTACGTAAACTGAAACTGTAGTGGAGAAACTATTGTTGTATATAGACTGTAACCATGATTAGTGCAACAATAGCAGTGCAGTTTGTAAGCATCTACGTGTAACTGTGCTCGTACACGTCAGGGAGGGAGCATACGATTATTTGAGCTGGTCAGCACAATTAATACGCACTCGGCGTGAATATGGTGCAGCAGGACAGACTTATTTTGTAACGTTCCTTATCGGACAGCATACAGACATTCTACCTCTAGCTGGTCGGAGCACGAACTTCATCAACGAACATTTTCAATTGAAGGAGCAGTTACAATCTCTGTGACAACGCAAGACCTCACACAATTCTGCGCACCCGAGAGGAGCTTACAAAACGTGATTGGACCGTTCTTCCTCACCACCCTTATTCCACATCTCACACTGTTCCAGGGTAGCGAAAGTGCCTGCACGAAGATGAAGAACGCAAGAGCAGAGAATGCTGTGAGACAACGTCAGCCAATAGCCCGCTAACTAGGATCGCATCACGACAGGAGCGGCCTCTACAAGAAGGGAAGATAAGCGCCGCTCCTGCCAGCCCCGGCCGGACAGTAAAGAGACAGTAGAAGACAGACACTAGCAGAAACCACGCCTTTGAAGAGAGCACTGCGATAGCCGTTATTAGAGATCCACAAATTGTGTGAAAAACCTGCATGAACATTGTTTATAGCAAAGGACACTGACTGTTTGCATGTCGCCCATCGCTTGCGACAACTCGCTGTAAATCCAGAGTTATGTATTTTCAGTCTTCTTAATTGCAATAAAAACTGTTAATGTGATTTGATTGATTTGTTGTATAGCTGTCCGTGCAGGCAGTATCCTTTAGGCACGCTGTAAGAGACAAGTGGGCGGGATCACACACCATGTGTTTTGCCCAACGAAATATCACTCAGCGGGAAGTAGAACGTGGGTAATGGGGAGGTTATTGATGCAGTAACACGTTGGCTCTGACATCGTCCAGTAGGTTGGTACCATGTGGGCATACAGGCGCCCCCAGTAAGATGGCGTAAAGCCGTCGCATTGATCGGAGTTTACGTTGAAAAATAGGATTTTGTAGCTAAAAGAGTGGGGAATAATGTGGTGTGTTGTAATAGTAAATAAAAGCAAACTACTTTCAGAAAAAGTGAGTTGCATTACTTATTGAATGGTGCCAGTGTATGACTACAGATATTATACTAACAAATATCACTAAGTGTGACACCTTCCTAAAATTTAATACACAAACAAATGGCAGCAATAAATTCTACATCCATCCAACCGAGACAGACAAAATAAAAATTTATCGAATTTTCCTCGATATTATGCAGTTGCAGACTACCATTATGAAGCAGCATACCTGGGAATCAGTAAATAAACAAAAATGACAATAAGCCATAAAACGACTATATATTCGTCGCTGTCCAGCTGGAAACAGTGGCAGACATGAGAAAATCGAATTGACGAGCAGAAAAATGTGGTCCTCGGACATTCATTAAACAAACGATGAATGCTTTCATGAACTATCGATTTATGTTAAGACTAGACTAGTTCTCTATAAAATTTGCAGTAGACCACTGATGATACTTTGATATAAAATGTGAAACGAGTCAGCGGATAGTAAGATAACATTCTACACTGCTGGCCATTAAAATTGCTACACCACGAAGATGACGTGCTACAGACGCAAACTTTAGCCGACAGGAAGAATATGCTGTGATATGCAAATGATTACCTTTTCAGAGCATTCACACAAGGTTGGCGCCGGTGGCGACACCTACAACGTGCTGACATGAGGAAAGTTTCCAACCGATTTCTCATACACAAACAGCAGTTGACCGGCGTTGCCTGGTGAAACGTTATTGTAATGCCTCGTATAAGGAGGAGAAGTGCCTACCATCAAGTTTCCGACTTTGATAAAGGTCGGATTGTAGCCTATCGCGATTGCGGTTTAAAGTAACGCAACATTGCTGCTCGCGTTGATAGAGATCCAATGACTCTCAGCAGAATATGGAATCGGTGGGTTCAGGAGGGTAATACGGAACGCCGTGCTGGATCCCAACGGCCTCGTATCACTAGCAGTCGAGATGACAGGCATCTTATCCGCATGGCTGTAACGGATCGTGCAGCCACGTCTCGATCCCTGAGTCAACAGATGGGGATGTTTGCAAGACAACAACCATCTGCACGAACAGTTCGACGACGTTTGCAGCAGCATGGACTATCAGCTCGGAGACCACGGCTGCGGTTACCCTTGACGCTGCATCACAGACAGGAGCGCCTGCGATGGTGTACTCAACGACGAACCTGGGTGCACGAATGGCAAAACGTCATTTTTTCGGATGAATTCAGGTTCTGTTTACAGCATCATGATGGTCACATCCGTGTTTGGCGACATCGCGCTGAACGCACATTGGAAGCGTCTATTTGTCATCGCCATACTGGAGTATCACTCGGTGTGATGGTATGGGGTGCCATTGGTTTCACGTCTCGCTCAACTCTTGTCCGCACTGACAGCGCTTTGAACAGTGGACGTTACATTTCAGATGTGTTACGACCCGTTGCTCTACCCTAGATTCGATCCCTGCGAAACGCTACATTTCAGCAGGATAATGCACGAACGCATGGGGCTGGTCCTGTACGGGCCTTTCTGGATACAGAAAATATTCCACTGCTGCCCTGGCCAGCACATTCTCCAGATCTCTCACCAACTGAAAACGTCTGGCCAACGGTGGCCAGCAACTGGCTCGTCACAATACGCCAGTCACTACTCTTGATGATCTGTGGTATCGTGTTGAAGCTGCATGGGCAGCTGTACCTGTACACGCCATCCAAGCTCTGTTTGACTAAATTCCTAGGCGTATCAAGGCCGTTATTACGGCCAGAGGTGGTTGTTCTGGGTACTGATTTCTCAGGATCTATGCACCCAAATTGCGTGAAAATGTAATCACATGTCAGTTCTAGTATAATATATGTGTCCAATGAATGCCCGTTTATCATCTGCACTTCTTCTTGGTGTAGCAATTTTAATGTCCAGTAGTGTAGTACAATGTGCAGATCGATTCTTAAATGCAAAAAATAACTGCAGATAGTTTTTAAACACACACACACACACACACAGGGGCACGCACACTCACACACAAATACAGTAGGAAAATAGTTAAAACAAAAGAAGGAAGGCATTTAGACCCATACAGCCCACTGTACTGGCTGAATCATATGCCTTAACTCTGCGGAAAACTGTCTCTTTTTATGTAACACAATACAAACACAATATCTATGGATTGAACCTCAGCTGAGAGATAAAGGGTGACTCACAGGAGACGAATTGTTTTTAAATACAGAATACTCCAGTTTTAAAATTAATATATATTTGTTGACATTACATCAAAGCTCATTATTTGCCATTTAATGTAGGCCAGACTTATTTGTGAGTAATAATGTCGGTGAGGTGCTGTTCATCATTCTGAATGCACGATTCAGGTCTCTCCCCCAAATCCTCCATGAAAATACAAAAGTCTCTACAGGGATGGCAGCAATTCCTTGAATAATTGAACTCTTCAATTGATCCAGATTGCGCGGTTTGTTGTTAAGTCACTGCTCTTGAGAACGCCACAGAATAAAATCACATACCAATAACTCTGGCGAACCGGTAAGCCAAGGAACTTCGTCAAACTTGAGATAATCGATACAGGAGACATACGTCGAAGAACTGCCACTGAAGCATTCACGGTGTGTTATATAGCGCCATCCTGCTGGAACCAAACATGTTTGAAAGGGATGCTTCGTCTTCTCATTTCTGGTTTCAAGAACGTTTCAAGAATATGAATGTATCGAGGTGAATTGACATTGACTGTGACCCCGTTTTCTCCGAAAAAACGCGGCTAAATAACGCCGAAAGGGCACACCAGACTGGGGCGTGGATGCTGCGGAGCCAGGTGCCGCCGGTTTTGTTTATTGATGGCCGTTTTTAAATGAAAGTGAGCTCTGTCGCTCATCAATAAAATCACATTATCATTCAAAATCACTTACTTTCTACAGGCAAAGTCTGCATGGACAGCAAAAGCAGTTCACTTAAATGGTTACACAACGATAAGTTTGTACGGATAAAATTTTAATACATTCAAAATTCGTCTAATCTATTCACGACTGATTGCTAGCTCACTAACATGCAGTCTAGCTGACCGTGGAAGACGTCGTGGTATCCTGACCTTCATTGCTTACATATTCCGCCCTCACAACCATATTCCGCGCATCAAGACGCTTCATTCAAACCCAAACTCGATAAGATAAAGTCAATGTTGTATGAATTCATGTAAATGATATGCAAATAACTAGTAAATCGTAAGTGTGCACCGAAATTGAAATACTCGAGGCTGGCATACACACACACACATTCAAGACACGACGGTCACAGGGGCTTTTAGTTCGGGAAGGCAAACCGCATGCTGGGGGGGGGGGGGGGAGGCAGTTCCTTCAGAGGACAAGTTAACCTATCTACGTCGGCCAGCGACCGCCCATAGAGCAGACAACGTTTGCCTGAGTGAAAGGAAGAAGGACCCTGTGTTTGGCTTATAAGAAAATCCCGCTACATTGTGTGGGAGCGCCTAGCCTACGCATTCTTTACAAACAGCATGCAGTTTCAGAGGTTTTCACTGGGAGACAGCAAACGCCAAACGCCAAAATTACAGATTTCCAGATTGGTCGCCTTAAACGAAACGTCATTCTCCCGTTTTAGAAGAGCAATGCTGATTGACAGACGATATTCCTGACGCCTTGAGCTGAAGTAGTAATGGAAGAGACCGAAAGATATACCCCTTCACGTCTGGCGTGGAGAGGGGCCGTTCCGTTGTCGCTCGTGGAGCGAGATTACGTAACGAGAGCGTGTGCGCTCATACGTGTACTCAAAGAGCAAGGGACAAGTCTCTCCTCAGTACTTCACTGGGAGAGCACCTCTGTCGAGAGCAAATCGGAATACGACTCTATATTCAGTCCTTGCGATTAAACGTTGTTCACTGAGCTGGCCACCACACTTATTCTGGAGTGTGAACGGACAGAGTTGTAGTTAAACGCCTGCGAGCGAATTTTTGAGTGGCATCGCTGTGGACTGGTTATCTGACCGGTGAACCAAGCCAATAGTTAGACTAGGGGCGAATAGGAGTCCTTGGCTTCATCAAGGCGTAGGGAGAGTTTGATTGGAGAAGGTCAATCCAGATAGAACGAGAGTTATCTTTTTTGTCAGCAGCGAGCGGCGCAGACAGCAGTCATCACAGCTTAAGGTATTGTGCGCTCCTGCTCTTGCGAGCCCCATATTTCCTCCACGACAGTACACTTCACTGCATTTCACATGTGACAGCCTCAACCATACCTAGCAACATTCTAACGGATAATTATTCGAGTTGAGTAGACGCGGCTCTCAGCCATTCTGCCAAGTCAATAACAATCTTAAACTTTGTACAGAAATTTCATTAGCGAATCCTATCCTTAAGAGGTAACTTCACATTCCGAAAAGAACCCAGAAATAACTTGCTCAGTTCATAACTAAAAGTGCCATTGTGATTTCTCAGAATTTTTGCAAAATAAATAATAATTTTCGTTAGTTTCATGTTTTTCTTACACTAACTAGCACTACTCCAGTACCCAAGTATTCCACTAGTTACTTAAGAAATTTTGTGAATTTTTGTGTCATTTCCTTACAGCAGACGACTCAAGAAGATATTTATTGCTGAAAGTTTTTCAAGCATTTCTCTTTAGAGCGTCTGTCTGACTTCTGTAGTAGTGTGGGGGTGGAAATTGCATCTTGCAGGAGCCCCAGGGTAAAGGGTACATCTCAGATTAATCCGTCGCGCAGAATGACAGAATAGCACTCACACGCTCACAATCGTCCTGGGCTTCTGACTATCGCTTCCCTTATCCTAGCAGAGCTTTCTGGCGTCGTTACACTGCATCTCCGGCCTGCACTCTCCTTATCCATCATGTTCCCAGTTGATCTTCAGGGTTCCACCCATTTGAGGATTGTGTTACAGCTCGGAACAACTCTGTGTCGACAGGGATTGAATTGCACACGAAACGCTCGCTGCATAGCTGTAAAAGATTCACCACTTCTCACGCAGGTTTCATAGATTAACAAACGGTGTTGCAAGTGCCACTGCGACATTATGAATTAAATGGCGAGATGTGTGGAGAAGAACTACCCCACCACGATTTTTTTCCGCCACCGTACTCTCAGTACTACGCAGTTGAAAATCGCCCGTCCTCCGTGTGTCACCCCGTTTTTCTGACCAAGTTCTCGAAATCTCTGACCGAATACTTTAAGCTACTGTGTTTTTGTACATATCTGTGAGCAACGGAACACTAAAATAACGGAATTGTTGGTAATTCACTGACGCTGCTCCTACATCATTTACTATCCTTCTGGAGTAGTTTGTAGCTTCCTTTCTTGAGTTATTCCTTCAATAAAATTAATTAAAGGTGATAGATTAACTGGTTTATCCTTTCCCGTCCTGTTGGTAGCACAGCACTTTTTCATCTATTCTTCCCAGAACTTCTTCGTTTGTGGGTTTTGTCGTCCACGAGTTTTCCATTATCTTGCAGTATCACATTTCAAATGAACACAGACGTTTCTCGCCGGCCCGTGTGACCGAGCGGTTCTAGGCGCTACAGTCTGGAACCGCGCGACCGCTACGGTCGCAGGCTCGAATCCTGCCTCGGGCATGGATGTGTGTGATGTCCTTAAGTTAGTTAGGTTTAAGTAGTTTTATGTTCTAGGGGACTGATGACCTCAGAAGTTAAGTCCCATAGTGCTCAGAGCCATTTGAACTATTTGAACAGACGTCTCTCGTCGTACGCATCAACAGTCTAGCTCTTCCAGCCGTACAAGGCTTGCCGACAAAGCTCTTAAGAAATCCTTTTTTTGGTCTCTACATTTAGTTTCCATGATGTAAGCAGCAACTTTTCCTTGTAACAGGCTGCCTTCACCTGTAAAATGCTGCTATTTATGTCGACTAAGCTTTTGCCATTTAAGGCTATTTTACTTCCTAAGTTGTCTGAATGATATATCATTAACTCTGGAATCTACTGCGATATGTTGGCGGTTGAAAATCAGACTTAAGGTCTTCTTTAATTTAAATTTCATGTCATGTTACACTTTCAGTATCTTGTTCATTCTTGCTATTTCGTTTTTCCTTGCTACCGTTTCTTACAATTTCTATTCCAAAAGCGACGACAGCGTATGGTGAAACAAGCGCTGTATCATTTGAGAGATACAGAGGCGAGAGGGTGTGCAAAGACTGTACCACAGTTTACTGCTACCAGCGCCACGTCACCATACTGCGACAGTGCGTAGCATACAAGTATTGCGCCATAATTTAAGAATGAAATTAAAGAAGCTTTTGCAAACTCTGTAACATATGCTTCAGTGCATTAATGTTTAAATTGTTAGATCTCAGAGTGATCACATTAATATATTTCACTAAATACACCATTTTAAGAAAAAAATAAGTGGTGCTAAATAATAAAGATAGAAAACCAAAAATTGGTCAGGATGTAAGAATGTATGTCATAATCAGCTGTTACTAATTTTAACTAGACCAGAACAAAATTTTGGTCAAAATCGGCTTTTTTAAGAAAAATTTAAGGCGCTGAATATTAAATTGAGATATATGAAAATTTGTATGAAGCTTCAGTAACAAAGTAACTGTGTGACCCCATTAAGCTACCTCTAATAGATTTCTAGTAATTTACCGAAAACTAAATTTGAAACAAAAACGTCCTTATTTGTAGTAGATTAAATATCCTTTATATCGGTAGAAAGCTTTCATCATAGTACCTGATGAAACGCATTAAGTAATAGAGCTATAATAAGTTTCAAGACTCTGATGTAAATAACAATAGAACGTCTGTTCAGCTGTGTGAGTGAATTTGTAAGGGACCAAACTGCTGAAGTCATCGGTCCCTAGACATACACACTAATTAATCTAACTTATGCTAAGAACAACACACACACACACACACACACACACACACACACACACACACACACACACACGCATGCCGAAGGGAGGACTCGAACTTCCGGCAGTAGGGGCCTCGCAGTACGTCACACGGGGCCTCTAACCCAGCGGCCACTCCCCGCGGCAAATAAAAGGTCTCTCAAAGTTGTAGTTCAGAGATCATGTTCTACTGTCAGTGTAGTGTTGGCAGAAGCGCCAACACTGTGTTGCTAGAGGAGGCCGAAATGCACGCGTTTAATTACACGCTGACTGGCGTGAGGTCTGGAACAGGAGAATATCTTGAGAATTACAAATAAAGTACGTAGATGATGTAATACTTAACTTTAATCCACAATTGTAGAACATCTCTCTTGATGATACATGCTTCACATAATAAATATCAATTGAATACGGTGCCTTGCTAGGTCGTAGCAAATGACGTAGCTGAAGGCTATGCTAACTATCGTCTCGGCAAATGAGAGCGTCTCTGTCAGTGTAGCTTCGCTAGCAAAGTCGGCTGTACAACTGGGGCGAGTGCTAGTAAGCCTCTCTAGACCTGCCGTATGGTGGCGCTCGGTCTGCTATCACTGACAGTGGCGACACGCGGGTCCTACGTATACTAATGGACCGCGGCCGATTTAAAGGCTACCACCTAGCAAGTGTGGTGTCTGGCGGTGACACCACAGTCAGTTCTATTCTAAAAATTCTAGACGGCAAAGTTTAAATGCAGGCAAGCTAAATCTTTTTCTGAGATTATAGCCAACTTGATTCTTTTCATACAAAAATTACGAAGATTCTAAATTAATACACAACAGTGTTATAAAATACGATGTGACCAAGAAAGCGGCCACTTAGAGGCTACTACCAGGGTATAGAGCGGATGGCAGCAGACGTTCCCTTCGTTCGCCCGCTGCGCCCATATATAAATACGGACTGAGAGGCAACGACTGGACTTTATTTCGCATCCAGCTATCGATGGGTCCGCGTCAGTCAAACGCCGGCTTACGCGCTGCCTCGGGTGACGTCACAGACAGACTGCAACTGAACGCATGTTTTCGGTACAAATAGGAAGTGAACTCGCGAGGACTGTACACTGTTCTGGATCGCGTGGATTTCGCGGAAGTAACTGTTTGCTTGCCGCCCGTACACCAAAACCGCGTGGCAAATGGTGACATTATTTTCCACACTTTTGGCGAGCGATTAACTTAGATTATTAGAATTCAGGACGAAAGACCAGTTGTTGAGAACTTACCGCAGAGGTCGCCTCTGAACTGCTCATTGTGGTTTTTATGAGAGAGACATTATTAATATTGGTATTGTTATTGTTATTGGTTCAAATGGCTCTGAGCACTATGGGACTTAATATCTGAGGTCGTCAGTCCCATAGACTTAAACTACTTAAACCTGACTAACCTAAAAACAGCACACACATCCATGCCCGAGGCACGATTCGAACTTGTGACCGTAGCAGCAGCGCAATTCCGGGCTGAAGCGCCTAGAACCGCTCGGCCACAACGGCCGGCATTATTGTTATTATTATTATTATTATTATCAGGAATATTACTGTGTTGTGCATGTGAAATTTTCTTAAATATAATTGAATCATCTAGGATTCAAAACTTTTATTTATAATTATAATTCCTGATCCTACTGAATGAACATAGTATACAAACATTTCTTTCAGCCAACGAATAAAAGAATGTGGACTTAAAGACAGGAAACTGTGGTTAGTATGTTCTCCATCGCTTTCTGGCTGACGAAAAAAATTGTTTCAGTTGCTCGTAGAAGACGGCGAATAATATTTCTTATTTCCTGTTATTAACCCGCCGCTCCACAAGACTTCCAATACATCGTTGTTCGTTGTGGTGCCTACTGCAACAGTCACTTCTCCTGTCAGCAAAGAAACGGTTGTGCGACTGAGGTCACCCGCGTGCTAACGGCCTTTAATGTCCACAGATCGCGCAATTCGCGGAACCTGTGTTTATGTGTGAAATGCTCGTCGCAGGAAGCGTGTCACGCAGGCAAGTAGGTGGCTTCCTGCTCCGGAGGAATTCCGCTAACCGCGAGGGTCAGGTCTGAGCGGCTGTTCGGTGGGTCCATGACGTCACCGGGCGGACGCGACGCCCATCTCTTATACGCGGCTCGGGAAGGCGAAGTTGGCAGACGCTTACCGGCTGCGGCATGGCCAGCACATTCGCGTGTCTGCTTCTGCTGCTGGCGGCCGGCCGCGAGGCTCACAGCTTCCCACAACCCTCTCTGCACCTGCTGGGCGGAGGAGGCGGACTCTTCGGAGGTAAGTTTCGCATTAGCCTGCTTCCTTCTGTGCGTAAACACTATCATTTGCAATCTGTTCTCCTCCCATTGTTTCTGTTGGCTCTGTGCTGGTGTAAGACGACAAATTTTCTTTCAATTATTCAGCATTCTCTAGACTGTCTTATATCCAACAGAATTGTTTATTTTTTGCATTATCTTCGCCTGCAGAATGATATTACTTACTTTGATATAAAATAGATCTGAATATTAGGCTTGGAATGTATCCTGGGCTATACATTACACACGAATGTATTTATCTTTCATTTGTCAGTTGTGAGTCTACATTAACGTTAGATTACCTATGGTAACATACAGATTGGTGTAAACAGGTAAATCCCTAACACCTAAACCCTGCATAATAATTGACAGAAACGGCAGAGGGTTCTGCTGTATTCTTACTATGCAAACAGGTCGTAACCCGCCAAGTAATTATGAAACCGTTAGAAATTCGACACAAGAACTATTGCATTAAGAGCTGTTTCGAACACGTAGCGTTAGTGGCAGCGAGACTATTTTAGTTCTAACCCCATACGGTATCAGGACTTCTTTTCTGATTGTTACTGCCGTTTATCTGTTGATGATGCCTTGTAAGAAAAAAGTGCAGCATTTTAGGCCCCCTTCCTCGTTAATATGTAGATCTCCGCAGGTCTGGCCAGGTGTAAACGTCAGTTGATGCCAAGGCCACCTTACCTGCAAAAGGACAGGGCCGTGGCTTGTAATGCACCATGGAGTTGAATTCACACTCTTCGGTTTGGATAGTGTTTCACATTATTTACCGTTCACGCATTAATGTCATCGAAACGTACCATCCATAGAAGGCCTCAGTTTGAAAAACTAGTTTACTACACCATTAATCTGTGACTTTTATATGAGCCGGCCGCGGCGGCCGAGCGGTTCTAGGCGCTTCAGTCCGGAACCGCGCGACCGCTACGGTCGCAGTTTCGAATCCTGCCTCAGGCATGAATGTGTGTGATGTCCTTAGGTTAGTTAGGTTTAAGTAGTTCTAAGTTCTAGGGGACTGATGACCTCAGATGTTGAGTCCCATAGTGCTCAGACCCATTTGAACCATTTGAACTTTTATATGGAATCCAGCTGTGTTAGGTACTTGATGGGGCCACGTTATTTCCTTGAAATATTGCGTTCATAGGCAACAACATTCTATTTTAGTTCTAAAATTAAAACCAGCTTCCGGAATAAGTGTAGTAAAAATACTACCCCATATAAGCACAGCGCATATTACTCTTCGGTAGTCTGAAAATCACGCTCTGTTTTTTAGTTACAGTATAGAACCACTGTATACCCAGCGCTATCTTACAAAAGTAGAACTACATTGCTTTCTGTCTATAAGAACTTCCAGGCGAACTAGCTCTACACGCTAAGAAACTATACACCTCAGTCTCAAAACTGCTTCATCGGGTACTATTTCCTGCTTATATTTCAGTTTCTGGGAAACCCAAAATCAAAATTACGATGACTGACAATTTCTTTGCTTCTGTTAGAAGACCACATAACATATCACTACAGTATATTCACTTGACATGTTTCTCTTGTAGCTGCACCGCTGTCTTCTACAGAAAAATTTGTTCCTATTACCCCACATTCTTTCTATTGAAGTTATGAAAATTTTGAGACGTGCAAACTACAAACGACAGGAAGTTCATATGTATAACGCGAAGCTGAAAAATGAGTCTTTAAAGGAAAAGATAGTTTGTTCAAAAAGTTAGTCGTACTATTGAGAAAACGCTTGTCCTTCAAAACTGTTTTGGTTATGATATTGTTAACGGAACTAACTGAAACCTTGTCATTTTAGTTCCTCGTGATATCACAATAATATCTAATACTACACCTCAAATGTATTTCAGAATTATGCAAAAGTAAGAACTTCTGTAAATGGGGTAATAATGACAGGTCCCAGAAAGTAACTCTTATAAGAACAACTTGGAAAAAATTATAACTTTAAAAATACGTAATACTGCGTCAACAGAAAATAACATAGTATTTAAAATACCTCTAGTAAAAATAATGTACTGCATTAACGCTTGAAAATACCGAAATACTGATAGTTACCATAGGCGTGCTATACACAGTATGACTACATACCATACTTAAAAACTTTGAAATAATAATCTATTTGCGCTAAAACGTTTTAGCCACATCACGACAGCGAAATATTTAGCCACATGAGAATCGAATGCTGAAGAAATCTGCGCCCCCATTGAAATAGAAAAACACGTCGACATTGATGTAATTTTTTTCTTTATCTTTCTGGTTTGGCGCCGCCCGCCACGATTTCTCTTCATCACAAAGTTGCATCTAGACTCTAGACCTTGATTATTTATTATATTATTTCAGTCTCTGTCTTGGGCTAAAGTTTTTGCCCCCTGGATGTCATTTCCTAGTGGCTTCACACTCTTCCTTTCAACCTGACCCTTCTTTTAGTCGCGCATTTCAACATACGGTCCTTTATTCGCCAGTTTTTGGAATACCTTCTCGTTTATCTTCCTAGGCCACTTAAGTTTCAGCAGCCTTCTGTAACACCACATCATAAAGGATCTGATTCTCTTATTTTCCGATTTTTCCACCATCCACTTAAAGCCCCCCAACCTGAAGCTAAATACCTGCAAACACTGCAATATACGTACTTATCATTCTTACCGTATTATTTCGTTACGCCCATTCTTAAAGAGGGACTAACTGTCCACTAATGTTTAGGAGAGTGATCCTTAACCTGAACATTGATTTGAAGAATGTGTTCCTTTTGTAAGCTCGCTTCTTTTGGATGCATTGTGTCGTTTCCTTCCTCCGACACCCCGTTCACCTAACAAAAACTGTGTGTACATACTATTCGAATTACACTATGTGATCAAAAGTATACGGACACCACCAAAAACAGACATTTTTCATATTAGATGCATTGTGCTGCCACATACTGCCAGGTACTCCGTATCAGCGTCCTCAGTAGTCATTAGACATCATGAGAGAGCAGAATGGGGCACTCAGCGGAACTCACTGACTTCGAACATGCTCAGGTGATTGGGTGTTACTTGTGTCATACGTCTGTACGCGAGATTTCCACACTCCTAGTCATCCCTAGGACCACTGTTTCCGATGTGATAGTGAAGTGGAATCGCGAAGGAACACGTACAGCACAAAAGCGTATAGGTCGACCTCGTCTGTTGACTGACAGAGACCGCCGACTGTTGAAGAGGCTCGTAATGTGTAATAGGCAGGCAGACATATATCCAGACCATCACACAGGAATTCCACATTGCATCAGGATCCACTGCAAGTACTGTGAGACTTAGGCGGGAGGTGCGAAAACTTGGATTTCCTGGTCGAGCAGCTGCTCATAAGCCACACATCGCGCCGTTAAATGCCAAACAACGCTTCGCTTGGTGCAAGAGCGTAAACATTGGACGATTGAACAGTGGAAAAACGTTGTGTGGAGTGACGAATCACGGTACACAATGTGGCGGTCCGATAGCATGGTGTGGGTATGTCGAATGCCCGGTGAACGTCATCTGCCAGCGTGTGTAGTCCCAACACTAAAATTCGGAGGTGATGGTGTTATGGTGTGGTCGTATTTTTCATGGAAAATTGTTTGTTGGTTTGCGTGGCACCATCAGAGCACAGACCTGCATTGATGTTTTTAGCACCTTCTTGCTTCCCACTGTTGAAGAGCAATTCGGGGATGGCGATTGCAAATTTCAACACGATCGAGGGCATGTTCATAATGGAAGGAGTGGTTACATCCTTGTATTGGACTTGCCTGCACGGAGTCCTGACATGAATCCTATAGAATACCTTTGGGATGTTTTGGAACGCATACTTCGTGCCAGGCCTCAACGACCGACGTTGATACCTCTCTTTAGTGCAGCACTACGTGAAGAATGAGCTGCCAGTATGTAAGGAACCTTCCAGCAGGTGACGGAACGTATGCCTGCAAGAGTGGAAGCTGTCATCAAGGCTAAGGGTCGGCCAACACCATACTGAATTCCAGCATTACCGATGGAGTGCGCCACGAACTTGTAAGTCATTTTCAGGCAGGTGTCCGGATAGTTATGATCACATAGCGTATGATTCAAACTAAAACACTGTTGGTGTCTTCCAAGCAAACAGAGGTGTTCCAGGGACGAAGTTCAACTATCCTTTGGAGAAGATCATACGAACAGCTCTCAAACGTAGTATTACTATCTTGGCTTTTTTCAAAATAGGCACCAAGGCAAAGCGTTGCCTATAAGCCGAAGAAAAGGGAATACGGCAGTGTTAACGATCGTAAACATTCGCTAGAGATCAAGTGTGTCATCTTATTCTTTTTTTCTTGAATGTGAATCTATTTTAAGTAAGAGAAATAATCCAGGGAGAGAAGGTAGATTGCAGCACATATCTAGCAAGTCAAAGACTTCACTGTGTTACACACACTAACAAATACATATCCACATTAGGCGTTCATATATTTATTTGCTCCCAGAAAGAAATAAAAAACATCTACAACCTCTATAAATTTATTCATTTATTTATTTCAAGTCAAAGCAAATGCAGGACCTTAAAATCACTCATAAATTTTACCGGTTTGTTACTGCTTTAGCCCATTCCTAAATCGCTGGGATTTGGCTGAAAAAATCCGAACTCTACATGGACTATCCTACCAACATTCTATCAGTCTCTCCAGATGATGCGTATCTGAACGTCATGGTTTCCGAATCCGCTTACCATCCCCAACAAGAATCCTTTACCAGGATTTCTCCTCATCCTTGCCCCCTTTGAACACTTCAGTATATCTTATACTTCCCACAAACTAGACACCAAAAACGTATTTCCTCCCCTCCCCCATGATCACAAATCCTGGTGTACTGCCATCCATATCAACACGTCCAACCCACTCTATACTCTTTCTATTCCCTCTCAGCGCACTTTTAGCTGATTTCAACTCAATCTTAACGAAATCTGCCCTGACATTTATCCCTCCCGTCAGATTCAGGCCAATCTTACATATGCCTTTTCGACTTCAGGGTTTTCCCCTTTCCGTATTCCTCCCTTTTCTTTCGTCCTCTTGATCCTGGCCTGGTTCCCATACTAGCTATGTTCTCCCAAACCCTATGTTTTCCTACCAGACATCTTCCCTCATTATACCTATCCCAAGAACCAAACCTTCACAAACCTAGTAGCGCCATAAGCACATTAATTACCCCAATGGAGCAATCCATCCCTGTTCTTCTTACTTCTCCTAAATACAAGTCTCTCTCATCAAGTGGTAGTGAAGTGTTATATAGCGGAGCGTTCGTTTCTACTTTCTCGCATCTCATTGTTTTTAAATACTGTACAATGTCTTCTTGAGTGCAATTTTTAAATATTATCAATGAAATGTGTCCTTTCATGTATCTTAAACTCCTTTCGTGTATCTTAAACCATCTGTGCATGTTTCATTCTTTTAAAAGTTATTACCACTTTTGTATATTTACGACTCTTTTGTCTGAGGAGGGGAGTACTATTCCCCACTGGGACGAAGGAGTGATACACCAATGAAGCACAGAACGGATTGTGGGCTGTACATCAAACAGCTCACCGTAATAACTCTCTTAGAAAATGAAAAGTAACACATACAAGTCCAGTGCAACATAATTGCATTGTAGTTCAGAGTCTTGCCAGTGAACTAAAAGTTACAATAATTTAATACTTCAGGTGACAATGATTTTAACATATACCTTTCTGAGCTGCCAACAACAGTTTGATAGAAATTCGACCTCGAAGAAATATGTATTTACTTTTATTTCTACTAAACATGATCGCTAAATACGCTTTTTATCGTTTCGGTTTCGGTCACACACTGGTCATCTTCAGAAGCTCTAAGTATTACAAGGGCATCTTCCGGATTAGCCCTCTACGAGTTGCTTCATACTTACATCAATTTCCTAAAACAGTACGGCGCAATTCACAAAAAAGTCCAAAGAAATCGCCTTTGTAGGTTAGAAAATTTTTGAGAGCTATTAAGTAGGAAAAAATTACATTTTACTTAAACATTTGTCGGTTTCTGAATGCCAACCTTACAGGTTTAGTGACTGCGATGTCATTGGTTCGCTTCTCGCTAGTAGCAAATTCTTTTATTTTCATTTATATTCTAGATTTACTGTCAAATGGAAACGTGAATTAACATATAAAATAAATTAAAATCTGATACAGATATTTCATGTTTCGCTTTTTTGTACCAAATTTTAATCGATCTCGAATACTTGCATTTTCAAGCAATTAATAATTAAAAATTAGAGGATTTCATTCTTATTAAAAATATGATTCACTATTTTTAATTAGGAATCGTGTTTCTTAAGATCGGTTTTCTAAAATAAAAGTTAAACATTTACTGCTGTCGAGGATCGACTTTGTGACGTCTTTATCACAAGGATAGTACGTACGCAATTTTTTTAACTAAATATTTTACTTAAGCGAAATACAATAAAATACAATGCATTCAGCTACCAATGAATCTTTTAACGCGCTGCAAATTTTTTGTAATTAAAGACGTTCGAAAATTTTCTAATCTATAAAGGTGATTTTTTTTCCCATTTCGTTTGAAGATTTCTTATTGGCTTAGCAAACTGATGTCCGGACACTGACGTTCAAATTCTGTAAGTACGAACAAAATGGAAGACTGCAGAACCGTCCTCACGGTCTTTGTTAGGCGGCCTTAAGCTTTCTGAAGTCAATCAATTTATGGTCAGAATCTGTCACGATGAAATGCATGATGTGGGATTATATCTATAAGAAATAAAAAGAATTGTATAATTAATACGAGAAACTTTTTTCAATAGGCAAGATGACCTTTTCCTAAAAAGTGGAATTATTAATGATATTTCCATGGAAATAAGATTCTCTATTTTGCTTTGTTACACGTTCGTACTTGTGTGTAACACATTCTTCCAAACAATACATTTATCTTACGAGTGCCTCGAATCCGTAAACCTTTTTTTTCTTTTTTGCCCCGTACTGAAAAGCACGAGATACTACATCCTAATCACGTAAGGAAAAAAATAATTACCATGATCTGAGAAATTAAGGTAACCTTACGAAAACACCTTACGAAGCAAGGATGGAAGACGCGGATTTATTGTCTTGCCGATAACGAGATCGTTAGAGACGAAGTACAAGTCTTGAATGAAGAAGACAGAGATGGAGATCGGCTGAGAACTTTGAAAAAGAGACCATTCCGGCATTATACTTAATCTATTTAGGGAAACCACCAAAAACTGAAATGTGGATGCCGGGACATGGATTGTAATCCCACTACCCCATTGTGTAAGGCATTCCTTAAGCTCTGCGTCACCTTGCTCTGTACAAATAAAGAAGAGATTAGGTAAAATGTCATGTGGCATGATCAAATAATTAGTAGAACACGCACAGAAGGAAAACAATCCTGAAAGGAGATTCATACATACTAATATTAATGACTCTATCTACCCTCAGTTAACCGAGATGACTGCCGACGCTGAGACTGTTTCGGATGGCTCTGTACCCGTATCTAACAATTTGTCACATATTCCACGAGTATATCAGTTTCTTTTTTTTTTATTAGAGTCGTAGCCATACGATCCACGTCTAGTGAGCCAGAAGTTAAGGCAGTGGACTCCTGTTCGCAAGAAATGGGGTACAAACCTGCGAAAAAGAATTAGCGACTTGGTGGACAATGTGAATAGTAACCTAATACTTTTTACTGATGAAGCACTTATCTGCAATGATGTTATCAGAAAAAAGAAGCACAAATATTCGACGAAATCCTTATATGATTTCAAAGCGCTACGAAGACTGACAACATGTTCGAAACGTTCAGAAATATAATATTGTGCAGCTCATAAAACACATCAACGTAGAATCCTGCGGATTAAATATCAGTGAGTCAGCTCATACAGACACCATGGTGTAGCAGTTTATGAAAATATGAAATCGAATGATCACGTGGAGATTAGTAGATGGCAGACGTCTCGACAACGGCAGGAAACTGAAAAAAGCGGTCAGTAAACAAGAACAGTGCTCATTCACATTCGTGAAAGCTTTCATAAAATATTACTGAAATGAGTGGGACCCATACCAAATATGATTAATATGTGGTATTGAAGGTGTACAAAGAAGGGTTGTACAGATGGTAGTGAGTAAAGTTCTCATCGATGAAAACTGATAAAATATGAAAGATATCCGCACAGAAATACTGAAGAAAACCGACGAAGAAACTGCTAGAAAGAAAAAAGAAGACGAAAAGAATCGTTATTGTGGCTGACTGTCATGCGTTGGACCTAGGTTCAATTCCCGGTACTACCAGGGATTTTTCCTTGTTGGAAGGACTGGGACGGGACTCATGATGCCAATCGAGAAGCTATTTGAATGAGAAGTAGTGGCTCCAAGGTCTGCAAAACAGACAACGGCCGGGAGAGCGTCTTGATTTAGGTTTTCCGTGATTTCCCAAAATCATTCCAGGCAAATGCCGGGATGGTTCCTTTGAAAGGGCACGGCCGACTTCCTTCCCCGTCCTTCCCTAATCCGATGAGACCGATGACCTCGCTGTTTGGTCTCTTCCCCCAAACAATCCATTCCCTTACGGGAGAGCGTTGTGCTGACGCCACGCCCCTCCACATGGCGCCATTGGCTAAGGATGACACGACGTTCGGTCGGTCCCGATTGGCCTATCTGCAGTAAGAACGGTGGGGCTTCTTCCCGCGCTCCATACGTGCATAGAATTGGAAGAAGCCGCGGTAGAGTGCGAAGTACTCTGTCATACATTTCATAGGGAATTGCAGAGTATGAGTGCAAACCCATTGTGTTAAGTGCTTCGTGGTTTTCCCTCAGTTCCTTCGCACGAACGCCAGGACGGTTTCTCTGACATTGGCAAGGCAACTTTTTCCTTCAGTCATTTATTAAGTGAGCCAGCGCTCCGTCTCGGCGTCCCTATTTGATAGCACACACTGCACTAAAATGCAACACATCATCCATCCGCTATAGGATGAAGGCCTCTTCTTGACTTTTCTACGTATTGTGGTCGTCAGTGATCCGAACAAGCGCTGTTATTACGTGTAACGTAATTAGCGACCTTTCGTTAGAAAGTGTTCTCGGTGCTTTCTTATCTCTTGGAATCCATCAAACAATTTCCTTGTTCCATCGAACATATATCCTGCTGTCTAGAGGTAAAGCCATTTTCTTTTTATTTTCATTTCAGTCGTAATTACGTCATTTCAGCTGCCCTGTTCCTTGATCCATTGGTCTATTTCCTGTCCTTCCTAGTAATTCCCAACAAGCTTGTCTTTATTGATTACTGGAGAACAGTCAGTTTTTGAATGTTTTCCGCATTAAAAGACAATGTCGCACTGTTATAAATCTAAAATGGCAATACACACTGAACTTTCTTTCTCCGACAAGTGTAATACTTATTTTGAAAATGCTATTTATTTTATCAGAAATATTGCTTGCCATTTTACTCGTGTTACTGTCTTTTCCTTTCCATCCAATCGTCTATTCAAATTGCCTTAAAAAAATCTTATCTACTAGACCTGTGACTTTGTTATTAATTTTACTATTCCCCTTTAGACGTGTTGCCTATACATTACTTTAGTCCTATCATAGTTAATTTTCAGACCTGCTTTCAAACTTTATTAGTTCCTGCCATTTGCTGTTGACGTTTGTGTATAGCCACATGTAAGGCAAGTCTGGTCATTTCCTGATTAGAATCATTTTTTTCCTTTTTTCATACGATATCAATCTTCGAATGCTTGTATAATTTTCTTTTGTTATTACTTTCTTTATCATAGGCCATCTTAACTAATGTAATGTGATGTCTACCTAACGTAAATATCTGTTTCGTTTCCTAAGTAATGTCATTGTTTTCAATAGTTTCTCCTGTTAAACTTTCACCATATCTTCTGATATTTCTTCGATAAATTCTTGGAATATAGTTATTTAGTTAGAAATATATTGTTATGTTCATATTAATTTTCGCCTTCCATTTCCTCTTAACTTATTCAGTTTTACATTTTCGTTTACACACGGTGTTTCCGTAAGAGCGTGCAAAAATTTAACAGGACATAAAGGATGATCCACTAAACAATTTGAGGTAGGAAACCTGGGTCGGAGATGCCCGCTAAGCAGATAATAGGAATAAAGTTACATTACTGTGCACTTTTTAATTTACATTAGTTGCAGTTAACTGCAAATACCATCATTGAAGCAATGAACGAACCATTGTACTTTATCTTACAAAATGTGCTGAAACTGACGGCTATCAACCTCAATGCAAGCGTGACGAGCAAGATTCTGACGCACCCTGATGTTTTTGGAATCACATCACAGGCAACTACAGTTCTGGTAACTAATTCCATCACCATACCCACTGCGATCTCATACACAAGTGACTTTAGATATCCCCATAGGAAATAATCAAGGGGATCTCGCAGGCCCCTTCCAATCTAACAACCAGGAAATACAACACTGAGATTGTTGCGGACATCCACACTGAAGTGAGACGGTGCACCGTCATGTTGTACCCACATGCTCCTACGAACAGCCAAAGAGAGATTGTAAATACGATACAACAGACACACCTTATGGACAAGGAAAGTAAACAAATCTGCATCATGACTTCCTAGTAATTAGACTCGTCCTCCTTGTTTCCTTACAGAATGTACACGTAAATAAACAGCACAGTACGAATAAACTTGTACTTATGTTAGGTGAAATAATCTGGAAAACAGTAATGCTAGACAAAGTTGTTGACAAGTTTACTTCAATACCTCCTTAAGCCACCTTCTTCGACCCCAGGTTCCCTACCTCAAATTGTTCAATGGAGCATTCTCTACGTCCTGTTATATTTTTGCACACTCTTACGGAAATACCCTGTATTATCTTCCTTATAATGGCAAACTATTTCACTGTTTGCTCCTTTGTGTGTGTTTAGAAGCTTTATTGCGTAAAATATTAAACTTCTAGCGTAATTTATATTGGTACACCATCCTGTTTTTAAAAAAATTCTCATAATCTACTATTCTGACTTGTTGCGTCATGTTCCTGTTTCTTTCAGTATTTGTGTCTATTTTTACTCTGCATCATATGAAGTAATGATCACTTACGATTATAAAGTGACTTAGGACCTACACAGCGTCATTTATAGATGCATTTGGTACTTGAGAAATCCATTTCTTATTCCTCTGGGAGTTGTTGTTTTCTAAAGGTTCGCTTCTGTCAGTTTAGATTCGATTCTTTTAACTTTGCTATTGCGCCAAGAAACTTTATTTATTGACCTACTCTCACATGAAAATTCTCTCATATATTTTTAAAGTGACATTACCTGTTATTTATCTGTTTCTACAGTCTCCGAAGAGATCTTTTGCCCCATCATCAGAATGTGAAGTAGTTGGTGTATGGTCTTGAATGATTTCCATAGTACAGTTTTATTTTTAAAACAAGTCACGCTTCTCTGTTTGAGATTCCCAGTATTTATAATAATGGTTCTAATTTTCTTAGTTATAATAAAAGCTACACCTGGATTTCTTCCTTACACTGTTCCTCTGCAATAAAATTCATGTCCCGATTGCATTAAATCATCGCTGTTTCGCCATTCTTCTGATAACCTCACCACACTCCATTCGGTATTTTTCAGTTCCCCTTACAACTACATTAGCCATCATCGGACCCTCGGATTCTGCATTTTTTGACACCTAATGTAGAGCAGTAGATGCAACGATTTTCTACGAAACGTCTTCGTCGAAAATTTACCTGGCCGTACTCTGTGTCCTAAAGTAATTTCCGAGTTTTTCATTTCTTCACTCTCAATATTCCTTCATCCGGTTCAGAATGCCGACGTCCTGTAGCTCGAGTGTTGCAGCAAAGTCCACGTGAGTCCTGGCAGTGCTGCAACTGTATAAACTCTGGCCATGTGATTCTAAGACTTAGAGCATTTGATCAACACAACTAGTATGCATACTGACTACATACTAGCATGTAGCCCACATGCGTACTGCTATTTAGCAGTCTTCCGTATCACATGCGTCCCACCATGAATAAGGCAAAGAGTACGTAGTATACTGTCACCCAAGTGACAGCAATTTTTGGGATGGTTACCATAAGCTTGTATCTAGTCTCCTAAAGATCTAAGCGGCACATTGTAATAGACTTTATTTATACCTATAACGCATACGAAACTGAGCAGACTACTTATTTACGTGAAAAAGAAACACGACCAAGGAAAATAACCTGAACCACACCGTTGTCTATAGTCTTTCAAGAAAATAATATCATGAATTATTATGAAAACATTCTACAAGTGTACTTAAGTTCTTACACTACCGATTAAGACGTCTCCATCACATCAATAGTAATTTCCCACCGTTTTCAATTAAAGCTAAATTTTTAGTTTTCAAATAACCAAAATATTTTCACAGAAACTTGCCTGCATAGTTAGAAAGACGTCGAAAACCACGTAGCGTCTGAAATATATGAACAGTCCCTCAGAGTTAACAAGTTAATGGTAACACCACATTCTTTAATGTCAGATTTGCTATTTATTTGAAGTCAACAGTGATAAGTATTACGTTATTAAATAGTCGTCATACGAACACTATCACGGAAATCAACATCAGTCTTCAACGTTCATCCAGAAATATTGTTGACAGACACACGTAGCAGAATGGTGCTAGTGCATGACCTACAGAATAATGCCAATGGCTTAAATATCAAGTGGAACTCTGAGTCTGTTTACTGTTCATACCTGCACAAGCTGCTTTGTGGCTACACGCCGCTTACGATGCTAACATGGCAAAAATATACTTAGTATTTTCAATTTGTGCGAAACAAAGTATTAAGCGTTAGGCTACAAATTAACATACAATAAAAGAGTTAGCAGCACTTAACGCTAAGAAGTAACAAAAATGTTTAATAAGTATCTTCGGTGTATGCATGTGTGTGTGTGTGTGTGTGTGTGTGTGTGTGTGTGTGTACATGTAAACTGTTGTCTACTAATTGACTGCTTCAAGTACACTGGCCCTTGGATAAATTCGTGGTAAAAGTCTGAAATTTTTATCAAATAACCGAAAGGAGTTTTATTTCTGTGATTTGTTATTGATTAAGCAGGTCAGCCCAGTCGATGCCTTATTTCTTGCTGGGTCATTTCTTCACTTTACTTAAAGAAAATTATTGTAGCAGAGTATGTACGGTAAGTAAAATAATATATTTGAAATACCAGACTTGCGTGGAGCCGGTAGCGTGCGTCTTCGTACGCTATGAATACGAAACTTGGGGGTATTTATTCTAGAGTGTGAATTTTCACTAAGTAAGTGATGATATAACTGTAAATCAAATTACAATAAATGTAATGAAATAATAGCATGGTGAGGGAAAATCTGCCATTGTCTAGAATGTCTGTCCGAATCGATGCACCAAGCGACAGATATTTTCAGCATGAATCTGGCCATTACCATAGTTATAATTAAAGTGCAGTTGCTCAGGTTATCGTATGACATCGAAAGTAGGTAGATATTCTAATGTGTTAATGTGGAACTGATTTATGCTGGAAGAATTAGTTCAAATTTTGGCCACCAGATGCAAATCTCGTACTGTGAAAGCAAAAAAGACGAACAAAATATTTCTATATGTAATGGCTTAGGAATTGGAGTTGAAGACAAAGGGTGAAACAAGTGAGAAAGTTGTTGTTGTTGTTGTGGTCTTCAGTCCTGAGACTGGTTTGATGCAGCTCTCCATGCTACTCTATCCTGTGCAAGCTTCTTCATCTCCCAGTACCTACTGCAACCTACATCCTTCTGAATCTGCTTAGTGTATTCATCTCTTGGTCTCCCCCTACGATTTTTACCCTCCACGCTGCCCTCCAATACTAAATTGGTGATCCCTTGATGCCTCAGAACATGTCCTACCAACCGATCCCTTCTTCTGGTCAAGTTGTGCCACAAACATCTCTTCTCCCCAATCCTATTCAATACTTCCTCATTAGTTATGTGATCTACCCATCTAATCTTCAGCATTCTTCTGTAGCACCACATTTCGAAAGCTTCTATTCTCTTCTTGTCCAAACTATTTACTGTCCATGTTTCACTTCCATACATGGCTACACTCCATACAAATACTTTTAGAAATGTCTTCCTGTCACTTAAATCTATACTCGATGTTAACAAATTTCTCTTCTTCAGAAGCGCTTTCCTTGCCATTGCCAGTCTACATTTTATATCCTCTCTACTTCGACCATCATCAGTTATTTTGCTCCCCAAATAGCAAAACTCCTTTACTAATTTAAGTGTCTCATTTCCTAATCTAATACCCTCAACGTCACCCGACTTAATTCGACTACATTCCATTATCCTCGTTTTGCTTTTGTTGATGTTCATCTTATATCCTCCCTTCAAGACACCATCCATTCCGTTCAACTGCTCTTCCAAGTCCTTTGCTGTCTCTGACAGAATTGCAATGTCATCGGCGAACCTCAAAGTTTTTATTTGTTCCCCATGGATTTTAATACCTACTCCAAATTTTTCTTTTGTTTCCTTTACTGCTTGCTCAATACACAGATTGAATAACATCGGGGAGAGGCTACAACCCTGTCTTACTCCCTTCCCAACCACTGCTTCCCTTTCATGTCCCTCGACTCTTATAACTGCCATCTGGTTTCTGTACAAATTGTATATAGCCTTTCGCTCCCTGTATTTTACCCCTGCCACCTTTAGAATTTGAAAGCGAGTATTCCAGTCAACATTGTCAAAAGCTTTCTCTAAGTCTACAAATGCTAGAAACGTAGGTTTGCCTTTCCTTAATCTTTCTTCTAAGATAAATCGTAAGGTCAGTATTGCCTCACGTGTTCCAGTATTTCTATGGAATCCAAACTGATCTTCCCCGAGGTCGGCTTCTACTAGTTTTTCCATTCGTCTGTAAAGAACTCGTGTTAGTATTTTCCAGCTGTGACTTATTAAACTGATTGTTCGGTAATTTTCACATCTGTCAACACCTGCTTTCTTTGGGATTGGAATTATTATATTCTTCTTGAAGTCTGAGGGTATTTCGCCTGTTTCATACATCTTGCTCACCAGATGGTAGAGTTTTGTCAGGACTGGCTCTCCCAAGGCCATCAGTAGTTCCAAAGGAATGTTGTCTACTGCGGGGACCTTGTTTCGACTCAGGTCTTTCAGTGCTCTGTCAAACTCTTCACGCAGTATCATATCTCCCATTTCATCTTCATATGCATCCTCTTCCATTTCCATAATATTGTCCTCAAGTATATCGCCCTTGTATAGACCCTCTATATACTCCTTCCCCCTTTCTGCTTTCCCTTCTTTGCTTATAACTGGATTTCCATCTGAGCTCTTGATGTTCATACAAGTGGTTCTCTTATCTCTAAAGGTCTCTTTAATTTTCCTGTAGGCAGTATCTATCTTACCCCTAGTGAGATAAGCCTCTACATCCTTACATTTGTCCTCTAGCCATGCCTGCTTAGCCATTTTGCACTTCCTGTCGATCTCATTTTTGAGACATTTGTATTCCTTTTTGCCTGCTTCATTTACTGCATTTTTATATTTTGTCCTTTCATCAACTAAATTCAATATTTCTTCTGTTACCCAAGGATTTCTACTAGCCCTCGTCTTTTTACGTACTTGGTCCTCTGCTGCCTTCACTACTTCATCCCTCAAAGCTACCCATTCTTCTTCTACTGTATTTCTTTCCCCCATTCCTGTCAATTGTTCCATTATGCTCTCCCTGAAACTCTGTACAACCTCTGGTTCTTTCAATTTATCCAGGTCCCATCTCCTTAAATTCCCACCTTTTTGCAGTTTCTTCAGTTTTAATCTACAGTTCATAACCAATAGATTGTGGTCAGAGTCCACATCTGCCCCTGGAAATGTCTGCCTTCACTACCTCATCCCTCAAAGCTACCCATTCTTCTTCTACTGCATTTCTTTCCCCCATTCCTGTCAATTGTTCCATTATGCTCTCCCTGAAATTCTGTACAATCTCTGGTTCTTTCAATTTATCCAGGTCCCATCTCCTTAAATTCCCACCTTTTTGCAGTTTCTTCAGTTTTAATCTACAGTTCATAACCAATAGATTGTGGTCAGAGTCCACATCTGCCCCTGGAAATGTCTTACAATTTAAAACCTGGTTCCTAAATCTCTGTCTTACCATTATATAATCTATCTGATACCTTTTAGTATCTCCAGGGTTATTCCATGTATACAACCTTCTATCATGATTCTTAAACCACGTGTTAGCTATGATTAAGTTGTGCTCTGTACAAAATTCTACCAGGCGGCTTCCTCTTTCATTTCTTAGCCCCAATCCATATTCACCTACTACGTTTCCTTCTCTCCCTTTTCCTACACTCGAATTCCAGTCACCCACGACTATTAAATTTTCGGCTCCCTTCGCTATCTGAATAATTTCTTTTATTTCATCATACATTTCTTCAATTTCTTCGTCATCTGCAGAGCTAGTTGTCATATAAACTTGTACTACTGTAGTAGGTGTGGGCTTCGTATCTATCTTGGCCACAATAATGCGTTCACTATGCTGTTTGTAGTAGCTTACCCGCATTCCTATTTTCCTATTCATTATTAAACCTACTCCTGCATTACCCCTACTTGACTTTGTGTTTATAACCCTGTAGTCACCTGACCAGAAGTCTTGTTCCTTCTGCCACCGAACTTCACTAATTCCCACTATATCTAACTTTAACCTATAAATTTCCCTTTTTAAATTTTCTAACCTACCTGCCCGATTAAGGGATCTGACATTCCACGCTCCGATCCGTAGAACGCCAGTTTTCTTTCTCCTGATAACAACGTCCTCTTGAGTAGTCCCCGCCCGGAGATCCGAATGGGGGACTATTTTACCTCCGGAATATTTTACCCAAGAGGACGCAATCGTCATATAATCATACAGTAGAGCTGCATGCCCTCGGGAAAAATTACGGCCGTAGTTTCCCCTTGCTTTCAGCCGTTCGCAGTACCAGCACAGCGAGGCCGTTTTGGTTATTGTTACAAGGCCAGATCAGTCAATCATCCAGACTGTTGCCCTTGCAACTACTGAAAAGGCTGCTGCCCCTCTTCAGGAACCACACGTTTGTCTGGCCTCTCAACAGATACCCCTCCGTTGTGGTTGTACCTACGGTACGACTATCTGTATCGCTGAGGCACGCAAGCCTCCCCACCAACGGCAAGGTCCATGGTTCATGGGAGGAGGGAGGGGGGGTGAGAAAGATACCTTGTTGATTTTATTACAAACAGTCCTTTACACAATTTGTTCAACATGAACACTAGAGACGCCGACGAGATGCTGCATCCGTAAAACACCAAAATCAACAGTTCCAGTGGAATCTGAGCAAAGTGTTCCTGTATACTAGCATTGAGATCAGATAGAGGACGAACAGTCCCTTATAAACGTATTCTGTTAACTATCTCTAGAACCAAAAGTCACAAAGATTCAGATAAAGTGATCTCAAAGGCCTTGCGTCTGGAAAACCTCCACATGCAGCACGTTTATGGAATGTTGCATTAAGCAGAACTTTAAACTTGGCGAGAGACATGAGGTGTGCCCCAGCCTGCATGAAAACAGTGGTTTCCACACGGTTGCGCTCTTCCAAAGCAGGATCACATGTTGTACATAAAGTCTCGATAACGTGCAGACGTCACGGTACAGCTGACAGGCCTCTCGCTGTGTCCTCTTCAGAGAGCAACATTCCGAGAACTCTCACGCCGGCCAGAGTGGCCGATCGGTTCTAGGCGCTACAGTCTGGAGCCGCGCGACCGCTACGGTCGCAGGTTCGAATCCTGCCTCGGGCATGGATGTGTGTGCTGTCCTTAGTTAGGTTTAAGTAGTTCTAAGTTCTAGGGGACTGCTGACCTTAGAAGTTAAGTCCCATAGTGCTTAGAGTCATTTAGCCACACTCTCACATACGCGCATAACATGCTGTGTAATAGTACCCCAAATTCGGCAGTTCTGTATACTCACTGCACCCTGCAGTGTAAAACGTGCTTCGTCACTCCATAGAATATTGCCCGGGCACATGTTGTCAACTTCGAGCCATGACAGAAATCGATGAGCAAATTCAGAACGCTGCTGCTGTTTGTGAGATTTTAGTTGCTGCACCGTCTGGATCTTGATCAGATACCAATGTAGAATAGACTACAAAACTTTCCGTACTGTTGACCATTTCAGCTTCTGACAAATCTTTATCAGACAGGTTAATAAGAGTTCCAGAATAGTCCTCAACTGAACCTCCCGAAATGTTCTTCTTTAAGTTATCGAAGTACGTCTGTCTATTTACTGATATTTCTACATTAACTTCCATAGTTTTGAATGTCAGACCTTCAATCTTATTCCAGTCATTACTAATGGAAATTGAAATGAGCGTTTGGCATAATTAGCCCGGAGGCTCCTTACGGGGAAGGTCCGGCTGCCTTGGTGCAGGTCTTATTATATTCGTTGCCACATTGGGCGACCTGCGTGCCGGATTGGGATGAAATGATGATGAAGACAACAAAACACCCAGACCCTGAGCGGAGAAAATCCCCGACCCAGCCGGGAATCGAACCCAAGCCCCTTAGGACGGCAGTCCGTCACGCTGACCATTCAGTTATCAGGGCGGAAAGCATTACTAATAACCAAGTGGAGATGAAAAAGCTTACTGCTAGTTTCCGTCAGTGCTGGCCGCGTCTGATGAATCCTCTCGCGTAACATCGCAGATTCCATACGATTGTAAATACAATGAGCCTGAGCCGAGCGAAACATCCTCTTCACCACAACGGGCGTTGCGCACTGCCAGCAAGAGGTCAGCCAGATGGTATCGCTATGTACGTGACACTTTCGTAGTATGTACACACGGAGCAGAGGACTTGGATCCCTTCCTGAAACATTTAAACACCATTAATCCAAAAATCCAGTTTACTATGGAGACGGAGAGTAATAGGCAACTGAATTTTCTGGATGTGTCTGTGATTAAACGTCGGGACGGAACGTTTGGCCATAAAGTGTATAGATAGGCGATGCATACTAATTGTCATCTGCATAAAGATTAAAACCACCACCCTTGACGAAAAAGAGGTGTAATACGAGCAAAAACCTTGGTAGAAAGGGCGTACAAAAACTGTGAACCTGTTAATTTAAAAGACGAAATTTAACACCTACGGTCGACCTTCGTGAAGAATGGCTATTCTAGAAAGGAGATACATTGAGCACTGCGCTCTAGGCAGAGAATCAGGAACAATGACTAACAGGAGCCGCCCACCGGCAGGGATTTTCTTCCGTTCATTAGCAAGGTCACAGATCGCATTGGGAAAGTGTTAAGCAAATATGGGGTGAGAACCATTTTCTCACCCATCAGGAAAATAAAAGAATATTTGAAATAGACAAAAGATGTACGACATCCTTTGGATACACCGGGGGTATATAAAATCCCGTGTAGTTGTGGACAGGTTTATATCGGTACCACAAAGAGAAGTGTTTACACCCGTCTTGTTGAACATACTACGAATTGCCGCTTGGGTCACACGGATGAATCGGCCGTAGCAGAACATGTTTTCCAGGAAGGTAATCTTGAAATAAAATTCAGTTAGACGAGCGTCATATCTAAAACCTCGCATTATTATGTGCACATGTATAGTGAGTCTATCGAGATTGATAAACAGCGTAATAATTTTAACAGGAAAGAGGAAGCTGTTGAAATGGGTAAAATTTGTATGTCAGCGTTGCACCGGAAGCGTGACGATCGATTAATTTCAATCGAGAATGTTGGGATTACCAGAGACAGTCTCTTATCTGACGCTACGTGATGGACAGTGGCGCCCTCTGTACTGCTACTATAATCAGCGCTTCCTCGAGTTCCCTTTGCAGTTCGCCGCTGTACCTCGGAGGATGTCTCCCGCAGTCGGAGACGAAACGTCTGGGGAGAGTTTTATATATCAACCACGGCCTATCAACCCGGAAGTTTTAAGTGAAGACAATATCCGCCGTGAAAGCCTACATTGTATGATAAAACAGTTTTGTTTCGCTTTAGTACATTCACAAAGGACAATATATACTTAATGGAAGTGATGAGGAGGACTGTATTGTTAAAAAATGCATTTATGACTAAGAAAAACATTTTAATCAATGTACATGTAACTACGGATGCCAGAAAATCTTTTGCAAAATCATTTGTATGGTGTATACTACTCTATAGAAGAGAAAGTTGGATCCTTGATAAATTTCAAAGGATTCGACTTGATGTTGCTGAAATGTGAACATGGCGGAAAATGACAAGAACGAGCTGGAGGGAAAGAATAACCAACCTGGAAGTCTTGAAGGAATTGAACAAAGAGAGAATATCATTAAGAAGTCAAAAACAGAAAAATACAATTCATTGGATATGTAATCAAATATAACCACTTCAGCATTAAAGCGCTTGACTGGAAAGCAGAGGTCGTGGGGTTGAATTCCGGTCAGATATTGGATTTTTCAGTTTGTGTTTTATCCTAGACTTCAATTCTTAAGGATGTGAGGAGCCGTCAGAAACGGCACATGGTTGGGATTCCACATTGAACTATAGGTCCCCTTTCTCCAGTTAAATAACTGGGGTAAGCTAGGGACACGCAAGTCACCAAAGTGACGTCCAGTTTAAAAACTTGCATCGGGCCAATGAGCCATATGACATTATTATTATTACTCATGAAGGTAAAGAAAGGAAGACAGAGGACAGGATATGACAATTAAATGGAACATAAATGAACAACAACTGACGAAATAGAGTGGTTGCATCACCTAGGTATTAGCCTTTAGAATATGTATGGACAATTTTTGTTGTTACGCCATTTCCAAACGGTGTTTCTCGTGCGTGCCATAAGCCGGTTGCTCGACAGTCCGGTGCCTTGTACACAATTCACGTCAACTATCGCTTGAAAGTGGCTTCATTGCCTAAAACGACAAGGTGAGCAGTCAATAGAGGAAACCAAATAATAATTACAACCGAAGGTGGAAAACGTTGCCATCTCGGACAAACTACGCGAATCATAAAAGCGAAGTCAAGAATTTATTGAGGAGTTTAATTATGAGAAAAGGTGTTTCGTATACTGCAAGATTTATGATTTTTTTAAACTCCGTTAGTGGCTGTTGTTACTTCCATGTGGGATACTCAAATCTCTTGGAAACATTCTGTAAACACTAAACTAGTATTTTTGTGGTAACAATTTTAAATTTTTTTTTATGTACGTGAACGAATATCTGTTTTTAGAAATAGGTTCTATAGCTACATGGTCTTATTTTATCTGTTTATGTTTCGTTCTTTACTACTAATTTTGGGCTCGTAGAAATGAACGAAAGAAAGACAATCAAAACAAAACAAATTTCAAAAAATCGGTAAAATGTGTAGTGAAGTTATTTGTCTAATAGAAAGAAATAAAAATGATTATAGAAACATTGGACACACCTCATTTGTTGTAGATAATTTCGCCCGCATCTCGTGGTCGTGCGGTAGCGTTCTCGCTTCCCACGCCTGGGTTCCCGGGTTCGATTCCCGGCGGGGTCAGGGATTTTCTCAGCCTCGTGATGGCTGGGTGTTGTGTGCTGTCCTTAGGTTAGTTAGGTTTAAGTAGTTCTAAGTTCTAGGGGACTGATGACCATAGATGTTAAGTCCCATAGTACTCAGAGCCATAGATAATTTCGAGCATCGTCCAAAGTCGCATCAAATTTTTTCCTAATCTATTTTATTTCTTACTTTTAGATAAATCATGTCACAAAAGATTTGGCCTATTGTATGAAAATATTTTTTTTTATTTTCAAGTTTTCTTCAGAATGCTTGATCTTATTGAGAATTCACTTGGTTTCCTAGTATCTACTGTTCTCGAAATGTCCGAATTTAGAAATTTATTCGAAGGAAACCTTTTTAGCTGTTAACTATCACACCAATTTTACTTTTCGTACGCAACGTAGAGGGGCCTCGAAGAAATTAACTTTTTGATACTTCGTCTACAAGCTAGTAGCAGCCATTCGTGAAATATTTCAATTTTCCCGCAGGTCACTGAGATTTCCTTAACTGCCCTGACTACTTTCAAGTATTTATATATGGTTTTGCTAAACTAGACCTCGTAGTGGTCAATAACGCGTTATCTGACGCGTTATCTGACTCTGGCCGCGGAAGCCTTCATATTTGTACAATTTTTCTTGTTTCTGTTGCAGGTCGGTCCCAAGGAGGAGGCTTATTGTCAGGAATACTCAACTCTACCGTGAACAAGATTCTGAAGCCTCTGAACGTGCTCGGCAATGGTGGGTCGAGTTCCTCCAGCAACAGTTTTGGCGCTGGCGCCACGCTGCCGTTCGGCATATCGGTCGGGTTTACAGGGTCCACATCCAACGCCAACGCTGGAGGACAAGGCATTCCTGTTGGACAAGGAGGCGCGGGTGAAGTTCCATTTGGTGGAGACAGCCATGGTATCAGCGGTGGTCAAGGGGGAAGCAACAACAACGCTGGAGGAGGTTTTGGCCACGAAGGAGGCCACGCTGTAGTTGGTAACGGTGGCAGCAGCTCCTCGTCCAGCCAGGCAGAGAGTGGAAGTGTTGCAGGGAGCGGTGCCCACGGAGGCAGCAGGCCACCTGCTACCGACGCAGGAATTCAGGAAATCATCCGACCATCAGGAGGTGGTGGTCAGTCTGGTACAGGTAGTTCAAGCCAGGCCAACAGCGAAAGTGCTGCAAATAGTGGCACAGTCGAAGGCAACGGACCAAATCCTGTGGACACTGGCATTCAGGAAGTCTTTGGACCAGCACCAGGAAGCTCCAGCCAGGCCAATAGTGAGAGTGCTACTAGTAGCGGTAATGTTGGAGGACATGCTCCTAGTCCTATCGATGAAGGCATTCTCGACGTTTTTGGACCTGGCCCAGGAAATGGAGGGCAGTTTGGTGGTAATACTGCTAGCCAGAGCAATAGTGAGAGCGCCGCTAACAGCGGTACTGTTGGAGACCACTCTCCTAGTCCTGTCGACGAAGGAATTCACGACGTTTTTGGACCTGGAGCTGGAAGTGGAGGACAGTTTGCTAGCGGTGGTTCCAACCAAGCCAATAGTGAGAGCACCGCTGGTACTGGCACTCATGGAGTCAGTACGCCTAGTCCGGTCGACATTGGTATCCAGGAAGTGTTCGGAAATGGAGGAGCAGGAAGTGGTGGAGAAGGTTCTGAGGCAAAGAGATCCACCCCCGACTATGACCACAACGGAAGCGCAGCAGCTGCGACACCAGATCCTGTCGACTTAGCCATTCAGGAAGTCTTCGGCGCTGCACCTTCAGGAAAAAGTGCTTCTGCAGCATCTGACAAACCACCTGTTTTCACTTAGAGTAGCTTTGGCTTCGCAACAAAATCAATGTTTTCAACCTACATTTGGGTCGGAAGATCACTATGTTAGTTTCCAGCAAACCAATGCTGTCCTGTTTGCTTGAAAGCTACGACGAAGCAGTTTCTCCTGGGCATTGCAATTAAGGCAGCTCCTACCGACGTTGCACGTGACGAATCAATAATGAAGGACCAGTGGCAGCCAAAAATTACGTTGTGATGAGTAAAATGTTCTATACTCAGACTGGAAACTGTCCATACAATGCGTTGGAGATGTCACGCATAATATCCCGTTACTACTTCGAAAGAGTAGTGAGATCCCTTTTGAGTTTCATATTACATAGTTGTCTTATCTATGGTAACAAGACCGTATTACTCCATAAGGGTTGACTTCATGCGTCGAAGAACGGTTGTTATGTTTTTCCTTTGTCAAACTGAATTAACAAGTATTTACAAATACACACATCCATCCCTTGTAAGACCATAGTTCTACTTTGCATAATTTCCTACAAGAATGTAATGAAGTCAGTAAAACAATTCAGTTAACAAAGACGTTAGAACATTTATATGCAACATATGCCTGATTCCGTCCTTGAAGCAGCAATAGAGCGTTTTAATCCTGTTTAGTGCCATAAGATGGTTTACAACAGCCAAATACTCCAAGATGTATCTTCATCTTTAAGAAAATGCAACATAGCGTGTACTGAGTAAATGTTAATATTTTGCAATAAAACTTCATAAAATAAACACAGACCTTGAAGTCATTGTATTTCCTTCCTTTCACAATATGCATTTATTTTCCGCCATGCTGTTTCAAAACTTAACTTGAAGGTCTAGGAAACGTACATCACAACACTGCTTGCGTAACAGCGGGTGATGCCGTCAAGTTGTCGCAATTACGCGACCGTGCACTCGCCTCTCCACTCTCGATCGTTTATTTCGTCTAGCGAGTTAGCCGCAGGCTAGATGCTGCCAAGGAGCGTGCACGTCCTCTTCCGCTTCAGGATTACTGCTAGTTTTAGCAATAAGAATATAACACTCACTCAGGTAGGATTTGCAGCGATGTATGTTCAACCAGCGATCGGTAGGTGCGATGACCGATTTATCTGCAGGAAACGTGATACACGTTCCGTAGAAACACTGCTTATTTTCTCCGAAACAATGGCTTTACAAGGGTGATCTTTTCTAACTAACTGTGTTCATAACACAATGGAGGATTTCACGACCTTCATTGACTTCAAAAACTTCCGAGCTGACAGGTCGCGGTCAATGTATGAAATTATTCAAGAACGTTTCGTCCCCATCTTCGGGAGCCATCTTCAAAAATAAATCGGTAACTGCTTGAAATTTCGATGTAGCTGCCGATTTATCTCTGAAGATGTCACCCGTAGATGCGGATAAAATGTTGCTACACGTCTATTACGGTCTCCGAGGTCAGAAGTGTTGACCGAAGGCCTTATAGATTTGTCGTACGCATCGGGCGAGGCTGCGTATGAGTTCAAAGTTCACATTTACGATGCCTTTTTAAGTATTTCTTAAATAGAAGGAAAAGAAAAAAATCGACAGCGGCATCATGCAGTGAATGAAGAAGGTTAGGAGGCAAAATACCCCCCTTATATCACAGGAGGTGCTGCACGGCTATGGCAGTACTGCGTCGTCATTACTCTCCATCCGACGCCAGAGTACAGTTTGTGTGTACTGTGACCACACGCGTCTGCCATTCTGAAGGAGGCGGTCCTACATATCGTCGGTGGGCGCATTCAGCGTAATGGCTTCTGGTCATGGTATCTGCAGCACGAAAGTACCCGTGACTTCTCGAACACTAACGTTTTAGATGCGCTCCCTCGGCTTTACCTTTTCGATTCTGTGTCGTACTTGAGTTACAAATTGTCGCCCAGAACGGTCTGTAGAAGCAACGCGGTATCACTACACACCATGTCGGTAAGTCTCCAAAAATTCTTTCATCGTATTTTGTTGCTGTTTAGAAGTCAGGTCGTAAGGCATCAACCGTAATTACATTTAACGCTTGACCAACTTGTCATCGTGTGTCTTCCTGTTTTTTACACGTCTTCCATGCTGTCCTGACCGTCTCGGAAATGATTTTGAGAGGCATATACACTCTTTTCAGATAAAAGTACTATTTTCATACGCCTGGGGCAGCTTCTCGTGACACGCCTTTCCATTTCGCCCAAGTCTGAAGCACTGATTCACGTTCGTGGATTGCGCCATTTCGTCCGTAACAACGTCTGAGTTCTATAATGCGTACACAGCGACTATTGCAGGGACTGGATAAAAATATGGAAACACCAAAAATACAACACAATACCATTAGCACTCAAAACACCTTCCATTCGTCTCATAATGGATAAGTATAGGTCCTCTACGGTTTTCGAGCAAAGTAGTTGCAACTTTAGGTAACGGTGATGGAGGTGGATAGCGATTACGCACCCTTCTCTCCAAAGCACGCCACAAAGTCTCAATAATATTGGGATCTGGTGATCACGGTGGGCACGAGAGATGCTACAGTTCATCGTGGTGCTCACAAAACAAGTCCTGGGCGATGCCAGTCGTGTGAACAAGAGCCCTATCGTCCTGGAACACAGCATCATCAAGTGTGAAATGAGACTCACCCGACCATCCACAGCCCACGTTTTGTGGCTTGGACGACGAGTTTTCCTCTAACGGGCATTTGCGTTACACGTGGGTAGTTTTACGATTCCAGATCGCCCTACAACCACCTGCTTATGGAGAGCTACCTTCGTGTCTTTCTGGTACTGAGAGAGTTCGAGAGTACGACATTCAGTTCGGCAATGACTTCTGCAACTGTCGTGTTCTCATTTTTCGTAACAATCTTCTTCAGTCACACATCTCCATCCGCGCTGTGAGTTAGCGGATAACGTTTTCCCTCTTACCCTGTACTCGGTATTAACCTTCGGCGGAGCCTCTTGAAACACTTCGGCTCCAATCGGCTACAGAAGCACCCACCATTCGAGCATCAACAGATTTCCCATGTTCGAAATCACTTATCTCCGGCGTAAAGCACTCACACCTACACCGAAATAATTGTTCTGACGACGACTGATACTTGCGACATATTGAGGAAATTGTACAGACGTCGTTTATGGCCAAATACAACAGAGCAACCTGAATTTATGTGTCTGTGTGTGAATTGCTAAGGGACCAAACTACAGAGACCATCGGTCCCTAGAATAACACATTACTTAAACTAACTTATGCTAAGAACAACACACACACACCCATGTCCGAGGGAGGACTCGAACCTCCGGCGGGAGGGGCCGCGCAATCCGTGTCATGGCGCCTCAAACCGCGCGGCCACTCCGCGTTGCGGAATTTATGTACAAGCATAAATTTCTCTCGGTGTTTCCATATTTCTCCAATCCCGGTACGTCTGGGGAACTACTCGGCTTCGCGAACGATGGCTGACTGACCTTGGGACAGAAGTATCAACTACACCGCAATTTTGCAGTTCATTTACTTCATTTCTTGATCACAGTTACGTATTTACCAAAATTTTTAATAGTCGATTTTACATCACAACAGTTTCTGCACCATCTCAGAACCGATGACCTACCGTTAATTAACAATTCGAACTGTAAGTAAACTGGAATCCACTGGATGCCCGTGTGTGCAGTGACCGATGAGTATTTAAATTTAAAGGAGGACAGCAGTCCAAAAATCAGCAATTTGTTGCAGCAGATCTAGACTTAGACTAAAACGTAGTCGTCACAATGATTACTGTGTAGCCTAAATCTAGATCTGCTGCAATAAATTGCGGACTTTTGCGACTGACTGCAGACCTTTAAATTTAAATTCGAGCTTTGATTATGTGACACATTCAAACGTTGATCTGTGTCACATTAGATCGGCAGTTTTTAGTGTTATTGTTGTGATCTTCTGTCCAGGAAAATGCTCAAATGTGTGTGAATTCGTAAGGGACCAAACTGCTGAGGTCATCGTTCCCTAGATTTACATCTTCTTAAACTAACTTAAACTATCTTACGCTAAAAACAACACACACACCCATGCCCGAGGGAGGACTCGAACCCCCGGCGGGAGCAGACGCGCAATCCGTGACATGGCGCCTCTAACCGCGAGGACACTCCGAGCGACATCAGTCCATAGACTGGATTGATGCTGCTCTCCATGCTGCTCTATCCTGTGCAAGCCTCTTCATCTCCAAGTAATTACTGCACCCTCCATCCTTCTGAATCTGCTTAGTATATTCATCTCTTGGTCTCCCTCTACGATTTTTACCCTCCACGCTGCCCTCCGATACTAACTTGGTGATCCCTGATGCCTAAGAACATGTCCTACCAACCGATCCCATCTTCTAGTCAAGTTGTGCCACATTCCTCTTCTCCTCAATTCTGTTCAGTATCTCCACATTAGTTACGTGATATAACCATCTAATCTTCAACATTCTTCTGTAGCACCACACTTCGAAAGCTTCTATTCTCTTCTAGTCTAAAGTATTAATCGTCCATGTTGCACCTCCATACATGGCTACGCTTCATACAAATGCGTTTAGTAAAGACTTCCTGTCACTTAAATCTGTACTCGATGTTTATAAATTTCTCTTCTTCAAAAGCGCTTTCTTTCCATTGCCAGTCTACATTTCATATCCTCTCTACTTCCACCACCATCAGTTATTTTTTTCCCTAAATAGCAAAAGCCATCTACTACTTTCAGTGTCTCATTTTCTAATCTAATTCCCACAGTATCACCTGATTTAATTAGACTACATTCCATTATCCCCGTTTTTCTTTGGTTGATGTTCATCTTATATTCTCCTTTGTAGACATTGTTCATTCCGTTCATCTGCCCTTCCAGGTCCTTTGCTATCTCTGACAGAATTACAATGTCATCGGCGAACCTCAGAGTTTTTATTTCTTCTCCATGGATTTTAATTCCTACTCCGAATTTTTCATTTGGTTCCTTTACTGCTCGCTAAATATATAGGTTGAATATCACCGGGGATAGACTACAACATTGTCTCACTCCCTTCCCAACGACTGCTTCCCTTTCATACCCCTCGACTCTTATAACTGCTGTATAGTTTTTGTATAAATTGTAAATAGCCTTTCGATCCCTGTATTTGACCACTGCCACTTTCAGTACTTGAAAGAGAGTATTCCAGTCAAGTCCAGTCTAAGTCTACCAATGGTGGAAACGTAGGTTTGCCTTTCCTTAATCTATCTTCTAACATAAGTTGTAAGGTCAGTACTGCCTCGTGTATTCCAACATTTCTATGGAATCCAAACTGATCTCCCCCAAGGTCGGCTTTCACCAGTTTTCCATTCGTCTGTGAAGTATTCGTGTGAGCATTTTGCAGCCGTGACTTTTGAAACTGAGAGTTCGGTAATTTTCACACCTGTCAACACGTTCTTTCTTTGGGATTCGAATTATTATATTCTTCCTTGAAGTCGGAGGGTATTTTGCCTGCCTCATACGTCTTGCTCAACAGATGGAAGAGTTTTGTCAGTGCTGGCTCTTCCAAGGCTATCAGTAGTTCTAATGGAATGTTGTCTACTCCCGGGGGCTTGTTTCGACTTAGGTCTTTCACTTCAGTGTCAAATTTTCACGTGGTATCATATCTCCCATTTCATCTTCACCTACGTGCTCTTCTATTTCCATGATACTGCCCTCGAGTACATCGCCCTTGTACAGACCCTCGATGTACCCCTTCCACGTTTCTGCTTTCCCTTCTTTGCTTAGAACTGGGTTTCCATCTGAGCTCTTGATATTCATACAAGTGGTTCTCTTTTCTTCATAGGTCTCTTTAATTTTCCTGTAGGCAGTATCTATCTTACCCCTAGTGAGATAAGCCTGTACATCCTTACATTTGTCTTCTAGCCATCCCCGCTTCGCCATTTTGCACTTCCTGTCGATCTCATTTTTGAGACGTATGTATTCCTTTTTGCCTGCTTCATTTACTGCGTTTTTATATTTCTCCTTTCATCAATTAAATTCATCATCACTTTTGTTACCCAAGGATTCTACATCTACATCTATACTCCGCGAGCCACCTTACGGTGTGTGGCGGAGGGTACTTATTGTACCACTATCTGATCCCCCCTTCCCTGTTCCATTCACGAATTGTGCGTGGGAAGAACGACTGCTTGTAAGTCTCCGTATTTGCTCTAATTTCTCGGATCTTTTCGTTGTGATCATTACGCGAGATATATGTGGGCGGTAGTAATATGTTGCCCATCTCTTCCCGGAATGTGCTCTCTCGTAATTTCGATAATAAACCTCTCCGTATTGCGTAACGCCTTTCTTGAAGTGTCCGCCACTGGAGCTTGTTCAGCATCTCCGTAACGCTCTCGCGCTGACTAAATGTCCCCATGACGAATCGCGCTGCTTTTCGCTGGATCATGTCTATCTCTTCTATTAATCCAACCTGGTAAGGGTCCCATACTGATGAGCAATACTCAAGAATCGGACGAACAAGCGTTTTGTAAGCTACTTCTTTCGTCGATGAGTCACATTTTCTTAGAATTCTTCCTATGAATCTCAACCTGGCGCCTGCTTTTCCCACTATTTGTTTTATGTGATCATTCCACTTCAGATCGCTCCGGATAGTAACTCCTAAGTATTTTACGGTCGTTACCGCTTCCAATGATTTACCACCTATGGCATAATCGTACTGGAATGGATTTCTGCCCCTATGTATGCGCATTATATTACATTTATCTACGTTTAGGGAAAGCTGCCAGCTGTCGCACCATACATTAATCCTCTGCAGGTCCTCCTGGAGTACGTACGAGTCTTCTGATGTTGCTACTTTCTTGTAGACAACCGTGTCATCTGCAAATAGCCTCACGGAGCTACCGATGTTGTCAACTAAGTCATTTATGTATATTGTAAACAATAAAGGTCCTATCACGCTTCCCTGCGGTACTCCCGAAATTACCTCTACATCTGCAGATTTTGAACCGTTAAGAATGACATGTTGTGTTCTTTCTTCTAGGAAATCCTGAATCCAATCACAAACCTGGTCCGATATTCCGTAAGCTCGTATTTTTTTCACTAAACGTAAGTGCGGAACCGTATCAAATGCCTTCCTGAAGTCCAGGAATACGGCATCAATCTGCTCGCCAGTGTCTACGGCACTGTGAATTTCTTGGGCAAATAGGGCGAGCTGAGTTTCACATGATCTCTGTTTGCGGAATCCATGTTGGTTATGATGAAGGAGATTTGTATTATCTAAGAACGTCATAATACGAGAACACAAAACATGTTCCATTATTCTACAACAGATTGACGTAAGCGAAATAGGCCTATAATTATTCGCATCTGATTTATGACCCTTCTTGAAAATGGGAACGACCTGCGCTTTCTTCCAGTCGCTAGGTACTTTACGTTCTTCCAGCGATCTACCATAAATTGCTGATAGAAAGGGGGCAAGTTCTTTAGCATAATCACTGTAGAATCTTAAGGGTATCTCGTCTGGTCCGGATGCTTTTCCGCTACTAAGTGATAGCAGTTGTTTTTCAATTCCGATATCGTTTATTTCAATATTTTCCATTTTGGCGTCCGTGCGACGGCTGAAGTCAGGGACCGTGTTACGATTTTCCGCAGTGAAACAGTTTCGGAACACTGAATTCAGTATTTCTGCCTTTCTTCGGTCGTCCTCTGTTTCGGTGCCATCGTGGTCAACGAGTGACTGAATAGGGGATTTAGATCCGCTTACCGATTTTACATATGACCAAAACTTTTTAGGGTTCTTGTTTAGATTGTTTGCCAATGTTTTATGTTCGAATTCGTTGAATGCTTCTCTCATTGCTCTCTTTACGCTCTTTTTCGCTTCGTTCAGCTTTTCCTTATCAGCTATGATTCGACTACTCTTAAACCTATGATGAAGCTTTCTTTGTTTCCGTAGTACCTTTCGTACATGATTGTTATACCACGGTGGATCTTTCCCCTCGCTTTGGACCTTAGTCGGTACGAACTTATCTAAGGCGTACTGGACGATGTTTCTGAATTTTTTCCATTTTTGTTCCACTTTCTCTTCCTCAGAAATGAACGTTTGATGGTGGTCACTCAGATATTCTGCGATTTGTGCCCTATCACTCTTGTTAAGCAAATATATTTTCCTTCCTTTCTTGGCATTTCTTATTACACTTGTAGTCATTGATGCAACCACTGACTTATGATCACTGATACCCTCTTCTACATTCACGGAGTCGAAAAGTTCCGGTCTATTTGTTGCTATGAGGTCTAGAACGTTAGCTTCACGAGTTGGTTCTCTAACTATCTGCTCGAAGTAATTCTCGGACAAGGCAGTCAGGATAATGTCACAAGAGTCTCTGTCCCTGGCTCCAGTTCTGATTGTGTGACTATCCCATTCTATACCTGGTAGATTGAAGTCTCCCCCTATTACAATAGTATGATCACGAAACTTCTTCACGACGTTCTGCAGGTTCTCTCTGAGGCGCTCAACTACTACGGTTGCTGATGCAGGTGGTCTATAGAAGCATCCGACTATCATATCTGACCCACCTTTGATACTTAACTTAACCCAGATTATTTCACATTCGCATTCGCTAATAACTTCACTGGATATTATTGAATTCTTTACTGCTATAAATACTCCTCCACCATTGGCGTTTATCCTATCCTTGCGGTATATATTCCATTCTGTGTCTAGGATTTCGTTACTGTTCACTTCCGGTTTTAACCAACTTTCCGTTCCTAATACTATATGCGCACTATTTCCTTCAATAAGAGATACTAATTCAGGAACCTTGCCCTGGATACTCCTGCAGTTTACCAATATTACGTTAACTTTTCCTGTTTTTGGTCTCTGAGGACGGACGTTCTTTATCAACGATGATAATGTCCTCTCTGGTAAGCCGTCAGGTATTTTATCGTTTCGCCCAAGGGGGGGTCCCTCTAACCTAAAAAACCCCCGTGTGCACGCCACACGTACTCTGCTACCCTAGTAGCTGCTTCCGGTGTGTAGTGCACGCCTGACCTGTCTAGGGGGGCCCTACAGTTCTCCACCCAATAACGGAGGTCGATGAATTTGCAACCATTATAGTCGCAGAGTCGTCTGAGCCTCTGGTTTAGACCCTCCACACGGCTCCAAACCAGAGGACCACGATCGACTCTGGGCACTATGCTGCAGATATTAAGCTCAGCTTGCACTCCGCGTGCGATGCTGGTTGTCTTCACCAAATCAGCCAGCCGCCGGAAGGAACCAAGGATGGCCTCAGAACCCAAGCGGCAGGCGTCATTCGTTCCGACATGTGCTACTATCTGCAGCCGGTCACACCCAGTGCGTTCAATAGCTGCCGGAAGGGCCTCCTCCACATTACGGACGAGACCCCCCGGCAAGCACACCGAGTGCACACTGGCATTCTTCCCCGATCTACCCGCTATTTTCCTGAGGGGCTCCATAACCCGCCTAACGTTGGAGCTCCCTATAACTAATAGGCCCGCCCTCTGTGACTGTCGGGACCTTGCCGGAGAATCGGCCACTGGCCCAACAGGCGAGGCATCCTGTGGTGGCTCGGAAACGATGTCATCACCACTAGGAAGCACCCCGTACCTGTTGGAAAGGGGTAAGGCAGCCGCCACGCGGCCAGATCCCACCTTCGCCTTTCGGCCAGGCACGCGCGAGCCCACCACTGTCCGCCATTCACCCTGGAGTGATGGCTGACCGGTAAGATGCTCACTGCCGGAAGACGCAGCGACATCAGGGGTTCCATGTGATTCCAAGGCCACCGAAGTAGGCATAGGTCTCACCACAGTTGCCCCAACGCCACTACGAGCCGACGCCTGCGCCTCGAGCTCGATGAGCCTAACAGACAAAGCCTCCACCTGCCCCCGAAGAGTGGCCAATTCTCCTTGCGTCCGCTCACAACAACCACAGTCCCTACACATGACTATGTTTACCCTACTCTATACGGTGACAAATTCCCAAGATAATCTTCTGATGAGCTACTCTGATAATCAAGAAACACTCACTGAAATACGAGACGCGAAAACTACGCTAGGTTTTCCCAGAAAAACTATTTAAAAGCTAAGCGCAGCAAATAAGTACAAAAACGCTTTATACAAACAGTACTCGCTGCTGCTGGTGCTCTCGCTCTGGCTGTCTGCAAGACTTGTTCTTTTTACCTACATGATCCTCTCCTGCCTTCACTATTTCATCTCTCAAAGCTACCCATTCTTCTACTACTGTATTTCTTTCCCCTGTTCTTGTCAGTCGTTCCCTAATGCTCTCTCTGAAACTCTTTACCACCGCTGGTTCCTTCAGTCTATCCAGATCCCATCTCCTTAAATTCCCACCTTTTTGCACTTTCTTCAATTTTCATCTACAGTTCATAACCAGTAGATTGCGGTCAGAGTCCACATCTGCCCCTGGAAATAACTTACAATTTAATACCTGGTTCCTACATCTCTGTCTTGCCATTATATAATCTATCTGAAACCTTCCAGCGTCTCCAGACGTCTTCCACGAATATAACCCTCTTTCATGATTCTTAAACCAAGTGTTAGCTATGATTAAGTTATGCTCTGTGTAAAATTCTACCAGGAGGTTTCCTGTTTCATTCCTTACCCCCATTCCATATTCACCTACTACGCTTCCTTCTCTTCCTTTTCCTACTATCGAATTCCAGTCACCCAAAACTATTAAATTTTCGTCTCCCTTCACTATGTGAATAATTTATTAGATCTCATGATACATTTCATCAATCTCCTCGTCATCTGCGGAGCTAGTTGGCATATAAGCTTGTACTACTGTGGTAGGCGTGGGCTTCGTGTCTACCTTGGCCACAATAATGCGTTCAACTATGCTGTTTTTAGTAGCTTACCCGCATTCCTATTTTTTATTCATTATAAAATCTACTCCTGCATTACCCTATTTGATTTTGTATTTATAACCCTGTATTCACCTGACCAGAAGTCTTGTTCCTCCTGCCACCGAACTTCACTAATTCCCACTATATCTAACTTTAACCTATACGTTTCCCTTTTTAAATTCTCTAGCCTACCTGACCGATTAAGGGATCTGACATTCCACGCTCCGATCCGTAGAACGACAGTTGTCTTTCTCCTGATACCTACGTCCTCCTGGGTAGTCCCCACCCGGAGATCCGAATGGGGGCTATTTCATCTGGAATGTTTTACTCAAGAGGACGCCATCATCATTTGACCATACAGTAAAGCTGCATGCCCTCGGGACAAATTACGGCTGTAGTTTCCCCTCGCTTTCAGCCGTTTGCCGTACCGGCACAGCAAGGCCGTTTTGGTTAATGTTACAAGGCCAGATCAGTCAATCATCCAGACTGTTGCCCCTACAACTACTGAAAAGGCTGCTGCCGGTCTTCAGGAACCACACGTCTGACTGGCCTCTCAACAGATACCCCTCCGTTGTGGTTGCACTTACAGTATGGCAATCTGTATCGCTGAGGCACGCAAACTTCCCCACCAATGTCAAGATCCATGGTTCATGGTGGGATGGCGCGGGGGGGGGGGGGGGGGGGGCAATTTTTAGCACAAACGACAAAACAGATCTCATTAGTCTTTTTCTCGCCACTTTTGTTGACCGGGCTATATAAGGGAAGTTCAGCTTACACTTTCCTGTCAGAATGCCAAAATGGAGGGCCAGCGTCGTTCTTAAAGACACCATCCATACCTCTTAACAACACAAAGAAATTGTTTAAGAACAGATTGTAACTGAAGCCTTAATACAAACAACGAAAATACCCTTGAAGTAGTTTAATCGAATAATACATTACTATTTCCTAATTGAAAATTGTTTAGGTTTTCGCTGTCACTGTTGACATACTGCCTTTTGCTATTCGTGGCACGACCAGCAATGGAGGAGAATAACTGACAGTGCCACCTGGCGAAATGTCAAATCCCCACACGAAAGCCAACAAGCAATTCGTCGACATCTTAACTCTTTTTAACCTATGAACATATTCAGTTCTATACAACTAGAAGTACTACGCCAATGGTAAGTGTAACACGTAGTGAGGAAGTAATAAATACGATACAAATATGAAATATTTTAGGTGTCCATCTTACTGAGAATTTAAGCGGCAAGAAGCACATTTTTTAACTCATAAAAGAACTTAATTCAGCCAGATTTACGCTTAGAATCATTGCAAACCTTTAGGTGAGACAAGTCAGTAAGTTCACATATTCTGCATATTTTCATTCAATTATGTGATTGGGATGGATATTCTGCGGTAACTCATCTTTAATAAAGAAAGTCTGCCGGCCGCGGTGGCCTAGCGGTTCTAGTCGCTTCAGTCTGGAACCGCGCGACCGCTACGGTCGCAGGTTCGAATCCTGTCTCGTGCATGGATGTGTGTAATGTCCTTCATTGTATGATTATATGATAGCGGAACAAACACTGGTAGCAGTTACTTCTGTAAAATATCTGGGAGTATGCGTGCGGAACGATTTGAAGTGGAATGATCATATAAAATTAATTGTTGGTAAGGCGGGTACCAGGTTGAGATTCATTGGGAGAGTCTTAAGAAAATGTAGTCCATCAACAAAGGAGGTGGCTTACAAAACACTCGTTCGACCTATACTTGAGTATTTCTCAACAGTGTGGGATCCGTACCAGATCGGGTTGACGGAGGAGGTAGAGAAGATCCAAAGAAGAGCGGCGCGTTTCGTCACAGGGTTATTTGGTAACCGTGATAGCGTTACGGAGATGTTTAGCAAACTCAAGTGGCAGACTCTGCAAGAGAGGCGCTCTGCATCGCGGTGTAGCTTGCTGTCCAGGTTTCGAGAGGGTGCGTTTCTGGATGAGGTATCGAATATATTGCTTCCCCCTACTTATACCTCCCGAGGAGATCACGAATGTAAAATTAGAGAGATTCGAGCGCGCACGGAGGCTTTCAGACAGTCGTTCTTCCCGCGAACCATACGCGACTGGAACAGAAAAGGGAGGTAATGACAGTGGCACGTAACGTGCCCTCCGCCACACACCGTTCGGTGGCTTGCGGAGTATAAATGTAGATATAGATGTAGATGTAGATTGAAGTAGGTCTAAGTTCTAGTGGACTGATGACCTCAGCTGTTAAGTCCCATAGTGCTCAGAGCCATTTGAACCATTTGAAAGAAAGTCTTCATTGCTCAAAAACATCCTGTAAGAATAAGATATGGTGCTCACCCACGATCTTCTTGTAGATGTCTGTTTAAGGAGTTAGGCATTCTGACTACTGTTTCACAGTATATTTGCTTCCTCATGAATTTCGTTGAAAATAATTCATTGCACTTCAAAAGGAACGGTGATGTACATAATTAGAATGCCAGAAGATGAAATGAGATTCATCAGTTCACATTAAGGTTGTCTTGGCACAAAAAGGCATCCACAATGCTGCATCCAAAAATTTCTATCTCTTACGCAGTGATACAAAACGTCTGACAGGCAGCAAAGCAAAATTTGAAAACAAACTAAAAAAGATTGCCCAAAAACGTCAAGCAATATTAAGAGCTTCTTACGAGTGTGATTTTCCTGCTAAGTAAGAAATAAAAATACTCGCAGAGATAGTAATAAAACTATTTCTAATTTTAATCAGCTTTGGAGAATGTGGGCATGGGCTACGTGAGGTTGGCCACTTACCTCAGGGGCAGAGAGGCAAATACCGTGGCCACTGAGTCGTCAGGTGATTTGAGAGGGGGAATGTTTTATTCAGGTAATATACATTATGTTCCATCCTTTTCGACTGTAAATAAAGTGTTATTTGGACCAAACGACTTTCGCTACCTTTCAAAGCATCTTCAGTGGTCGTTGTAACAATCTGGTTTCTCTTACATATCTGTTTTCAAGATGGTAAATATTTCTCAAGTTTTACATTACCACTATTAAACATTATTAAACTGCAATGGTTACTCATGTATTTTTGCTTCCTAATGTTCCTTCAGACATAGGCGCTCGATATTCAGAACATTGCACCTCACCGACAGTAAAGTTATACGCCAAAACATTATGAGCACTACCCACCGTGACGGATGCCGCCTGGTGGTGTTCGGGGCGCGTGACACGGTAACAAAAGTATGAAAGCAAAGTAGACACGGACGATGGATCACTCCAGCAAAGATACGCGCTGCAAATGGGCAAATCCATTGAGATAAGAGGCTCTGAAAAAGGGCAGATCATTATTACGCAGAGACTGTAAACGAGTATCTCGGAAACGGCGAAGCTGATGGAATGCTCATGTGCTACAGCCGTGAGCATGTACGGAAAGAGGTAGCAGGACGTGAAACTACCACTAGGCGCTAAATGATTAGACGGTGACGACTCGTCGCAGGACATGGGGTTCGGATGCCTGTCTGCTCTGTAAAATAGGACAGATGGTGCTCTGTGGCATCTCTGTCGACGAAGCACAATTCTGGCGTACGCAGAAGTGTTCCGGTGCACACCATTCATCGTACATTATTGACCATGAGCTCCACAGCAGACCATCTCTACGTGTTCACATGTTAATCCAACGACATAGGCAGTTACGATTGCAGTGGGCACGGGACGATTGGGATACGACCGTCGATGAATGGAAACGTGGCGGATTTTCGAGCGAATCACATTTTTGCTACAATAGGTCGCTGGTCGTCTCCACCATCGCCGTCATCGAGGTGAACGGCGGCTTGAAGCGTGCAGTAAGCATCGTCAGCAGGCTGGTTCGAACTATATTATGTAGTAGGAGACGTTATCCTGTCCTTGCATGGGACCTGTTGCAATCAAAGACACACTGACAGCTGTGGACCACCTGCATCCCGTCATGCTTAGTGTCTTCCCCGACGGCGATGTCTTCTTTCAGCAGTATAACTGTCCGTGTCTCGGAGCCAGAACCATCGCTACAGAGATTTGAGGAGCACTATAGTGAACTCAAGTTGATGTCTCGGCGACCAAATTCGACAGATGTAAATCCTGTGAAACCCATCTGCATCGCTATCACGTGCCTTCATTGTCTACGCACATCAGCGCCCCGTTATTTACCCGAATTACGTGACCTGAGCGTAGACATCTAATGCCACAGCATATATTGTCAGTGTACACATCGTGTAGATTCTTTCGATGCTGCAAGCTGTGATCGTTGTTTGTTTTGTCGTCTGTGATCGTTGAACGTTTTATTGTGTTCCAGTACTGACAACTCACGGGCGCGCGCGACTGGTACCGATCAGCTTCTACGGTAAACATTTTGACACAGAAGTAACATAGATTCGCATACGCACGTTACAGAGGTACTAATTTGTAGCAAAGAATATGAAATTACATTAAGGCTATTGCGATACAACGCAGTAAGTAGAACAAAAATGCCGTTCATAACGTAAGGTATACATTCGTAACCGTGCCGCATATTACATAATTCATTTAAATGTAAGTATAATTACACAAACCAAACAATGGAAATTCCAGGTAGGAATAATCAACAATGTAGGAAAAGACAGATTGCTACTTACCGTAAAGACAACACGTCAGGTTGCAGACAGGCACGATTAAAAGACACAAAAGCTTTCGACCACAGCCTTCGTCAGGAAAGAGACACACACAACATCTCGGTACAATTACTGTTAGTAATGTCTGCCTCCGCAGCGTAGCGGTTACGTTACCGCCTCCCTCGCATGGGGCCCGGGTTCGATTCCCGGCAGGGGATTAGGTGTTGTGTGTCCTTCATCATTATTGACTCGCAAGTCGCCGAAGTAGCGTCAACTAAAAAGGACTTGCAATACGACGGCCGATGTCATACGATCATTTCATTTCATTTCTTTCACTGTTGTTAACAAATTAATCATCCGCTCCCAAAGGCAACACAACATTTCGTCAGACTGGTACAGTGTCACAATTTTGAGCTCGGTGAGGGAGGCAGCAATTTGAAACAGAGAACAGTCAAACCGAAGTGTTTCTTTCGAACCATGGTACATGGTACATGGAGGTCAACTACGAAGCTTTCACTCCCTTATCACAACTAGATTACTGAAGGCTCATAACATATTAATTTATGAGTGGTGCCTTTTAATAACAAGATCGGCATATACACGGTCCGTGGTGGCGCCCCACAATGTCAGTATTTGTTGTTGAGCAAAGAAGTTCAACGACCACTGAACTACCTTGTAGCACAAAATAAGAGTTCCATACCATTCGTCCCTGCACGTCTGCACAGGCTCGGAGATGAGCGGGCGGCTATGTAACAGATTTAACAACTGTTTATGATAAATAAGCACTGCGCTGACATCTATATCCTTGAATTGAATTTCAAAAAAAAAAAAACAATACTCGTTCTGTTTACTAATTGCCGGCAGGTGTGGCCGTGCAGTTCTAGGCGTTTCAGTCTGGAACCGTGTGACCGCTACGGTCGCAGGTTCGAATCCTGCCTCGGGCATGGATGTGTGTGATGTCCTTAGGTTAGTTAGGTTTAAGCAGTTCTAAGTTCTAGGGGACTGATGACCTCAGAAGTTAAGTCCCATAATGCTCAGAGCCATTTGAACCATTTGTTTACTAATTCATCCCGAGAACAGCGAGAGGGTCACTTCTTGCCATGGTTTGCCCTCTTTCCAACATGGCTTTTTACCTGTCTTCAATGTCACCTACAAATGTGTCACACTTTTGCGAACTTCTGGGCTTGGTCAAATTTCATAAAGCATTTGGAGGAACCTTTCCATTGTCTTCGACATCGTTTTGTAATGGGGACTGAGTCCTGTTACCGTGGTCACGACCTTCTTAACAGCGGTCACTCCAGTAGCTCTCGACACTACTCCATTGCAGAATTGTACGACAAGCGCGATCAGAAAAAATCTTTTTGTAGTCTTCCCCGTGTCAGTTCTCTCTCAGTCAGCTCATTACTGAAGATAAAAATTTCGTCGGTTGCAGGCTGACATCAAGGACATCACCTCGAGGCTCAGCAGTATAATGGGACCCTTGGACTCGAAAGATAGAAACGAAAAAAGGAGAAAATAAAATGAAAAAATTAGTAAAATCGATCAGCCAAAGGAAATCGTTTCTTACATTAACGAAGTCAAAGTCGGTTTTGAAAATCAATCTGACGTAAATATATGGGGATAATTTAGTCAGATTTAGGTGGCATATGATGTACTCAGTGCGCCTCCGAACGTGTAAACGAAAACATATGTAACATGCTGAGTGGTAGATCACAGATATGTTGTGTGCAGTTGAAACTTAAAATTGTTTAAATTTATTGATACGTTCAATGAAGATATTCTTTGCGCACAGTATTGAAATCTAAGATTGCTAGCGGTCCGAAGTCATACATAGTCCTTCGTCTTCTATCGAAGACCTACGAGTACTCTCGTCAGCCATTGCTCCGAGAGTCTTCTTAAAGTGACCATTTAGCACTTACTGTGCCAGTTCAAGAGGTGAGAGGTACAAATTACTCAGCACCAAAATCAAAGGCTCCGGTCAGACCTACTGCCCACAGTGCCGTTCGATCGCTGAAGCTGACAGCGAGAGCAGTCGTCATATTAGCGGCTCGAATTCTAGCACCCTCTATCGATTCAGTATGTGGGAGAAGACACGCCAGGAAAATTTGGGCACACTGTACTTAGGACTGACGATTTGGACTGGACCAGCACAAAGACGAAAGCTGGCCCACATCACTTAGTTACACACAATCGGAAGCGATAATTTCAAATTGCATTTCATTCCGATTATAAGACAACTTTGATTTAAAAGGCTGATTATTTTTCTGACAAGAATATAGATGAATGTTTGAAATTCGTCTATAATGGTTACACTTTCTTATAAAAACTATTGTCTTGTGATCCGTGCATAGAATACGCACGTGTCAAAGCACCATAGTTACACATGCATCTTGTCTAACGTTGTTTATACGAGCGAATACAAAAATCAGTTGGCACGGGAACTTCGTATAAGAGTGTATAACTTGTAGTATTCCGATATTCCTGTAACTACAAATTTTATAAAATTCACCCGCCTCAAAACATTAACAAGCAGAACAGATGACTGGTTAGCAGACTCAAATTCCCTGAATATAACTTCAGTGTCGAAGATCTCTATATTCACTAAATGTTCTTACCCACGATAATTTATGCTATGCGTCGGCAAGAGGGTGAAAACGATATGACGCCTGTGCTGTGGCTGCCAAATATTGGCGGAACTCAGATGTTTGTTGATGACTTACCTTCTGACTGGTATCGTTGCTCCGTGTTCCTACTACCATTTGCCGTTTGCTTAAGCTTTTGCCGACCGGAGATGGACACATTCACATTGCTCCACAGTCGTCTCGTCTCGAACTGGCGCTACGCAACGGCATTGGTAGATGCAGAGACCCCTGTATTGTTGAGAAGTGCGTCATGTCGTTCTTCTTGGATTGCGTCTGCAAGATGTCTCAGATGTTCACAATAAATATTAGCAGTGATGGTTACATTTCGAGAAAGGTATTCATAGAACGTCACGCCGTCGCTGTTCTACCAGACGTTTAAAATTATCTTTTTTAGAGGCGCACAGGTCTTTGTACAGGGAGTTGCTGCTTGGGCTCAACCACCACTTTTTTCCGTCATCTTGGGTACCATTTCTCGTCACCAGTAACGATGCAGCATAGGAATGGTCGGTGTTGTTCTCGAGCCAATTGATAACGAGCAAGCACAGATTCACGCATGACCACGTGCTGTTTTTTGTGACTTTGTTTAGACGTATACACCCGACTTTTGAACCTTCCCCATTCCATGTAAAGGTCGCACGATGATGGAGACATACGGTTCATCACGTGTGCCAACTCCCGTGTACACTGATGTGGGTCATCGTGGATTAATACGTTTAAACGACCTACATCGAACCCCGCAGGTCTCCCTGGACGTGGAGAGTCACTAATTTCAAAAAGATCCTCCCTAAAATGAGAAAACTTTTTTCTTGTCATGCTCTGTCCAACGCCATTATCGCCATACACGGCGCAAATGTTTCTGCCTGCCTCTATCGAACTCAAACGGAAGAATATCTCAATAATTGTTCCGATTTCTTCAATTGGCACGACATTTACTAACGTCCACAATTCCACTTACTATCTCCATACGACAAAATGGCAATATGCGAAATCAAATAGCAACAGTGAACTAGAAATTAAAAAATGACAATCGGTAAATAAACGCATTGCAGCAGGAATACCAACATGCAAAACAACAACGCCTCGAACTTGTGCACCAACCTAATATTTATACGTCGACGGGAAAAAAAATCGCAAAACCAAGAAATAATTAACGCACAGTAATAAAATTTCAGGAATAGATTTGTCTAGGTAACATATTTAAAGGACTGACATTACATAGTCACAGGGTAATGTAAGCGCGAGTTAAGCCATTCCAAATGTGAAATGCTGGTACATTTCTGACCGGTCGCTGATAACCTCGTCGTTGAGCGCCTATAAGCACCAACCAACTAACAACCGGTGTAGCGACCTGAATGTTGAATGAAAGCAAGCAAACGTGGACGCATTGTGTTTTAGTGGTGCCGGATGCCGGTTTGTGGGACAGAGTTCAGTGGCTGTTGCGCTTGGTCGATCTATACAGGGACGGCTAGTGCTGCTGTGGATGACGCTGAGTTGTCGTCCGATGATGTCCCACATGTGCTCGACTGGAGACAGATGTGGTGATCGAGCAGGCCAAGGCAACACGCCGACAATCTGTAGAGCATCTTGAGTTACAACAGAGGTGTGTGGGAGGACGTTATCCAGTAGAAAAACAGTCCCTGGAACGCTGTTCATGAATAGCAGCACAACAGATCGAATCACCAGACTGACGTACAAATTTGCGGACAGGGTGAACGGGAGCGCTCCTAATACGAAATCGCAGCCCAGACCATAAGCCCAGGTGTAGGTTGAGTATATCTAGCAGCAGACAGGCTGGTTGCACGGCCTCAATTCGCCTCCTTCTATCCAAAACACAATCATCACTGGCACCGTGGCTGAACCAGTCTTCATCACAAAAAGCAACAGACCTCCACCTTGCCATCCAATGAGGTCTCGTTTGACACGACTCATGTCTCAAATTGCTGTGGTTTGGAGTCAGAGGAATGCAGGGTACACGGCGTCTGATTCGGAGCTGTCATTGAAGCAACCGATGTGTAACAGTTCGTTGTATCACCGTGGTGCCAACAGCAGCTCAAATTGCTGCTGCAGATGCAGTACGATGCACCAGAGCTATACGTCGAACACGATGGTCTTCCCTCTCGGTAGTGCCAAGCGAATGTCCGGAATCCGGTCTTCTTGTGACCGAACATTCTCGTGACTTCTGCTGCCAGCAATCTTGTACAATCGCTACACTTCCGTCAGTTCTTTATCTCAGAAGGAACATCTAGCTCCTCGTATCTCTATCACATGACCTTATTCAAACTCACTGATGTACTGATAATGGCGTCTTTGTCACCTTAAAGGCATTATTATCCAACACCACCTCACCACGTCCAATCTCAAAGGTAACTAACACTCACGACCGTGTCGGCGTGCATTTAAAGCAAACTTGATTTGCACCCGCACTACTAGCGCCAGTCTTGTGCGACTAGCGCGAAATTGGAAGGGACTTCATCTTTCAGCTGTAGCAACTCGCCTACTAACCAACTAACTTTCGTTTATGTCGCACAACCCATCCTTATTGTTGCGAGTCTTGACCTTCAGCAGTGACGGGAAAATCCGTCATTAGACTTCTTTGGCTTTCCAGGAAGGCTTCTCTCTTCTCTGGCCTTCGAGTCAAGTAAGAACTGACTGTCAACGACGCTCCTTGGAAGCTTTCCCGGACGCTGACTTCCTGGAATTCAGCAGATCAGCAGGCTGTCGTGTATCGTCTATGATGTCACGTTAAGCCCTTGACCTGTCGCCATACGACAACGCATGCGTTGACTCAGAGCGAATACGCGGCTCGAACATTAATCGAGCATAGACAGGCGGAGAGGTTAGGCGTGCGCTCAGAAGACGTAGGACTCTAATACTGCAGTGAAACTAGCTTGAAGTAAAAAGCTATGCGATTCGAAAACAATTCGGTTGGTCTGTTTTGGATGTCTTGTATTAAGCAGACCAGATTGAGCAAATGAGAGAATTATTCTGGAAGCATTGTCCGCCGATTACTTCTCGCAACGTTGTTTACATTCATGTGAAACAGAGAATGGGCAAAGAAAGGAAAGAGATGGGCGGGAATTCGTGTATTCCAGTAGCATAGGACATTGCTGTAATATAATTGCGAAAGTTGGTCATTTGTGCGTGAGAGGGAACCGAATCCAGATTTGCTACTTCTCGTGAGCGGTTGTCTTAACCGCTTCGGCCATCCGGATACGGTCCCTGACAGACTCAAATTTCTAACTTATCGCACGCTGCACTGCAGCGTCCATCGTCCATTAACCCATACTAACAAATTATTGGTTCCTACGCGAGTTCAGACAATTTTAGTGCATTCGTACTGATACAAATGTCAAGCAATCGTGGCGCTCCTAGGGAAATGTGTATATTTGACTGGTGTTGGTCCTGTCGGACATGTACGACAGAACAGACACCACTCAAATATATACAACATTGTATAATTGTACAAAAATAAATAGTTTCGAGCAGTTTTCCTATTCATTTGTTAGAAGAATAGGAAAGCAATTTCAGGTCGATTCCACATTTCATTCGCTACTGAATGGTTACGGATGAAGAACAAAAAGCTAAGACTAGAAGATAAGAAAAATGCATAAAGTAAGGTCGTGTCTCGTTGACAGGCTGACTTCGGGTAACGTCTGAAGTGATTTAAACAACATGGGAAACTGAGTTCAGGAAGGTCCACCTGCAATTTGAATGCCTTCCCTTCCAAATCTACAAAGGAAACCCAATAGGATAACCGTCGCTGGAAAAATCCGAGTGGATCCAATTTTAAAAATCCACAGAAATACTAATTAATGGTTTTAAAACCAGGATCAGGTGCCAGTTCTCTCAAATAACCTGCTGTACACAGGATAGTAGCATTGAACATGGTACTGAGCTACCATATTTCAAAAACCATAAATGTTTCCCTATCCTACAGCTGCGTTCCTTTCACCACAAAGTAAATGTCTTAAGTACGCTTAAGAGAAAGGGACTGGCACGTAGATGTATTTCGGATTGCTAGTGTAATGTGCTGCGGATACATAAAAAGAAAGATCCTTTATCGTTTAGCTACAATATAGCAGGTCAGCAACTGGAAGCAGTCAATTCCACAAATTATCTGGGAGTAGGCATTGGGAGTGATTTAAAATGGAATGATCATATAAAGCTGATCGTCGGTAAAGCAGATGCCAGACTGAGATTCGTTTGAAGAATCCTAAGGAAATGCAATCCGAAAATAAAGGAAGTAGGTTACAGTACACTTGTTCGCCCACTGCTTGAATATTGCTCACCAGTGTGGGATTCGTAACAGATAGGGTTGATAGAAGAGATAGAGAAGATCCAACGGAGAGCAGCGCGCTTCGTTACAGGAACATTTAGTAATCGCAAAAGCGTTACGGAGATGATAGATAAACTCCAGTGGAAGACTTTGCAGGAGAGACGCTCAGTAGCTCGGTACGGGCTTTTGTTGCAGTTTCGAGAACATACCTTCACCGAGGAGTCAAGCGGTATATTGCTCCCTCCTACGTACATCTCGCGAAGAGACCATGAGGATAAAATCAGAGAGATTAGAGCCCACACAGAGGCATACAGACAATCTTTCTTTCCACGAACAATACGAGACTAGAATAGAAGGGAGAACCGATAGAGGTACTCAAAGTACCCTCCGCCACACACCGTCAGTTGGCTTGTGGTGTATGGATGTAAATGTAGATGTAGATATTTATCCATCTGTAACTGTGTGAGCTAGTGGGCAACCAACATTCTATATTGTGCCTCAGTGTTCCTCAAACGAGGAAAGTACTTGTGAACATGTTTGAAATCGCCTTGGAAGACAAGTCCGCAGCACATCCATCATGAAGCTTGTAAGCGTGCTGTTGTATCGCTGACCTATCGATAGTCGCCGCTCTGGCGAGGGTAGAGGACGTCAGAAGTTCGTATCTGAGTTATCGTAGGGCGTGAGCGTCGTGCACGTTGATGGCGTAGCTTCTGCACGCATTTCTCATGTTATTATGACGTAATTAAAAATGTGTGCCACGCAATTTGTACATTTCATATCAATGTTCACGGCACACAGTGTTTAAAAGGTGACGATTTTGGATGTCTTGTGTTGTGTCAGGGGGCCAATTATCAACTGTGTTGAGACTGTTACAGGAAGATAACGTGGACTGGACTGACTCTAATTACAGTCTCCGAATGAAAGAAACATGTATGGTTGGACTGTTTGAATATCACGAGCGTAGATAATTTCTCGTTTCGGATATCGCTCATCGACCATTTGAAACATTCGCGTTGCGATTCGGTCACGCGCACGCTCGTGTGGTGAACGAAGGAATTGTTTAGCACTGACTGGAAGAACTGTGGTTTTCGCTGCCTTATAATGCAATGCACGTGTTGAGCAGTGAATTTGATGTATGTTCTGCGTTGGGCGTATTTTAATTGGATAAAATTACTTCAACAGCAACTTTAGCACGTCGCAACGGATTACGCGGTTAGAATGTAAATATAGACAACGCCAGTTCTGGGATAATGTTGACCGTGAACAGTGCAGTCCAACCTTGTGTGTGTGTTTAACAAAAGATACTGAATTCTACCAGAATAAGTTGGCACAGTTTGTGTCAGTGCCTCCCCGTGTTTTTCGAGTATCTGTGCATATGTAACTATCCTCTGGGCGCATTAAAAGCTGTAGAAGAAAGGGTAACACTTGCTCAGCGATAATTTTGAATTAAGCAACCTGCTTTGTGTTCACAGTAACGTGCATGTATTCCCTCAAGTCATGATACGAAGTACACCCCAGCTTCCCCGGTCTGAGTTACAGTCTGATCCGCAAGAAAGTGTACGTCATAAATTCAAGTGTAACGTCCACAGCGACATCTCTGGCAGCGGTCTCGAGTCTGCAGTCAATGTGCTTCTGCACAGTGTATAGATACACAATGTGAAAGCTGAATGTTTTGTTTTGTCGGTTGCAGTTTAAAATGAGTGCAAAATATCTGAAGCGTCACGAGGCAGCACAAAACTGTGCAGTATTTATCAAAAATACCTTCTGAGGTCCGTTAAGAAGCTATTTGGTTCGAACTAGGGTAATGATCCGAAACATAGCAGCCGTCTCTGTACAGCGTGGAGACAAGACAATGCGGTGCCCACGATGGATTGGCCTGCAAAGACACCGGACGCAAATCAGAACGCAAATGTTTGCTCATATATTAAGATAAAGGTTAATGGAAAGCCAATATGTATCTAGAAACAGCTGTTATATAAAATCAGGACAATATGGAAATCGTTACCGAGAGAATATGCAGAAAAATCTCGTGAAAAGCATGCCAAGAAGGTGCCAAACTATAACCGATAATGGCGACTTTTGGATGAACTATTAGGTAATTGTGCAATTAGTAACAACATGTGTTTTCATGTAAACATACATTTATGATAGTGACTTTTATTTCACACGGATAACGGCGTACGCTTTCTTGCGAAACTAACTCTACATTCTCCACACACTGCGTGCTAGACGCTTCGTTGTGCCGTCGTTGCACTCGAAGCATACATCACTGAAATGAGAAAATCGGGACACACTACACACCTATACTCAGCTGCTACCCGTTTCTTGTGTTGTTTGGTCCATTGAAGACGTCCAACTTCATGAGTCGCTTCGACCAGTGGTCTTTAGCGAAGTACCCGACTCCAGATGTCCATCGCATCCAGTTTCTTTCGCAATTCGCGCTCGGTAACTGGTTGAGAAAGACCTGCATTCATTGACAGCAGCAATCCCTGTCGGGTTTGAAACCAGCTGTCGTCACCAGTTCCTGTCGGTTAGGATCTTTTTACAACCGCTGTTGCTAAACCACGTTACAATGTAGAGTGTGGTACTGTTCCCTGTAGACATTCAGAACTGCCATTGTTGATAACGTTTGGGGGGACGCCATTCTTGGTGTGGTTCAAAAATGGCTCTGAGCCTATGGGACTTAACTTCTAAGGTCATCAGTCCCCTAGAACTTAGAACTACTTAAACCTAACTAACGTAAGGACATCACACACACCCATGCCCGAGGCAGGATTCGAACCTGCGATCGTAGCAGTCGCGCGGTTCGAGGCTGTAGCGCCTAGAAACGCTCGGCCATCCCAGCCTGCTCTTGGTGTGGTCCTGGGCACGTCCAAACACTATAGATCCTTTCTGCCATTCCAACAAATCCCCCAAGACGAGTAGCAGATACCGTTGATGTACCGCTGTGCTGGAAGAGTGTCGCAGATGACAACCAAAGGGGTCCTGCTATGCAAAGAAATAATACCACTGATCATCATTCCGGGTTGTCGTGCCGTCTGGCGGGTTACAGTCAGCTTGTTATCCCAACGCCGTCTGGGGCGTTTACAGACACGTCATCGTTGGTCATCGGGGATAAGTTTAAAGCGGTACACATCACTGGAGACAATTCTACCCCAGCCAATGAGATTTCAGACTGTCCCGTTTACTTACCCTCCACGGCAACCCATCATGGGATAACATTTTAGCAGGCTAATACCCGCCCGCTCACTGAGAGAGTTTCTACCGCTTGTCTTCGTGTTAACCCTATCTTGGCCAATAAAGTTGCCGAATCTCTCCCGAATTGAGAAAGTTTGGAGCTTTATGGACAAGGCCCTCCAACCAGGTCGCGATTTTGACAATGTTGCGCCCCAATTGGAGATAATGTGCCACAATATCGCTCAGAACATCCAAAAACTCTGTCAATCAGTACCAAGACGAGTAACTGCTTGCATAAGAGTCAAATGTGGACAAACACGTTATTGAGTTTCCCAGTTTGTAAGCTCTTTCACTTGAATAAATGATCCAGTTTACTTGAAACTGTAATCATTCGTATGTCTGTAGATGTACATCACATCTACAAGTTTCCATCCCATTCGGATACTTTCTTCGGGGTACGTGCTCTCTTTTTTAATCTTACTATTAGAGTACATGTGCCTCTCTGCCTCATATTAGTACTCTTGTACATGACCATGAAATACCTACGTTTTCACACATGGACTCTGTCTTATATTTAGTTACACTCGAAATAGAAGAGTCATATCACTTTTACGTACGTTGCCGCAGCATAAAGAAAAATTGTGATCTAATACAGCTACAGTTACGTTTAAGTGCGGGAATAGCAATGTCAAAAGCACCGTACACAATCTGCCCGTAGAAATTACGAAAGGAAAACGAACGATCCCCTGTCCAATTTGGATATGCACAAGTGTTACCCAATTGCTTGTTCAGCATTACGTAAGTAGTACAGGAATGAAACATGAATCTCATTACTCTTCTCTATTACCTGTAATCGTGATTACAGAGAAATGTGTGTTTCCGATTACACTAAAATACTCACAATGTAACATTAATTCTCCTGATAAAACAGTTACTAATCTGCATCTTCTCTTAGTCAGTGCTGTAATGGGCTATTCTGATGCCAGTCATTGAGAGCATTTTTATAATTTCTATCTGTTCTCTATTCCTGTCGCCTGCCACATCATTTTGAGTAAGCTGCTGTCCATTATTGTTGCTCCCATGGTTGTTCCAGCCCCCACTTTGTGGTCTGTTATTCCATGCATAATTTCCTCCTCTCGATGCAGCATAGAAATGATTACCACCACCAGAAGGTCCGTTCCTGCTCTTGTAACAGTTTTTGTTATGACATAGTGTGCATTCGTTGAAGTACCTCTCATGATCTCGCCTTCTACGCTGCTATTGTATTCATCGAACATGAATTCCAATTCACGCAGCATTTTGTGAACGTTTCTATGTCTTCGTCGCATCGATCCACTGGCAGCTGTTGATAATCTGATGGCAGCTTTATGTAACAGAATCGAACGATCTCGTCAGGAGTGCACGTAATATCTAAGGGTTTATTTATCTTCACCATTGCATCCAGAAATTTCTCCGGGCTTTTGAAATCTGAATCAGCGTAATCTTCAGCTATTCTCATCTCATGCTTTATCCTCTCTTGTGTCTCTCATGACCAGTAAATCAAAAGGAATGCACCTCTAAATTACTTGTAAGGTTCACACATAGCAACTATTCGTCTAATCTTTTCTGTTACTGTTGATGACTCAAATTGGGAAATTCAAGGTTTGGGGTGAAGCGTGTTCCCCGCATCTTTATAATTTTTAACTTCCATACTTGCATGAAATGCTTGAAATCAAACGGTACCTCGCCACTTATGCTCGCCCTGATTGTTGCTTCTTTTCTCCTTATTTCTTCCTGTCACGACTCACCATGAGAGCTATAGCTTCATTCACTTCCACTGTGACCATGACTGCTACTTAGTGTCACACTACTCTGTGTTTCATTTGAACCTGATTCCTCACCTAATGTGGCTCTGACTTTCCATTCCAGTAAGTTGCAATTTTTATCTGCCTCTTCGATTCTTTTTTGCTGGTGTGCGTTGATACTTTTTTTTGCTGGTTCTTGAAGATGAGAGGCGTCTGTACTTCCTTAGCTTCCTCAAAGCGTTTCAGATCCTGCACGTAGTTATGAACTCCATTTTCTATTTCCTTGTGACTCTGACCTGCTGACTGATTTGTTGCTTTTTCTACCCTATTTTCTATACACCCCTTTACTTTGTAAACCTATTTCTCTATCCTTTCTCCGTTTCCCCAAGTATGACTGATTCTTCCGCACACCTGAAAGTTGCTCCAGTCCATGTGCTCCACGTTCCGAGTCTACTGCATATTTTTGTTATCATCTCATGGCTTCCCTTAGCTGCTTTCTTACAGTCTTCTCTCGTTCCTTCGCTACTTTCTTGCTTCTTGTGCTTAGTTTTTTTCCTCCTGAACAATTTGCTTGATTGCTTCTGCCACTTTCCGAATTTCCTTCGTCTCTCCCTTTATTTCCTTAATTTCGTTTTTTATCTTTTCCCCCTCATCCATTCTTCCTTCACTTCTTGCTTTCATTCCTCATTTTTTTCTAAAATTCTATTATGCTGATGCTATCACCTGCAGCCTCAGTACATATATCTGGTGAAGTTGCGTGCGAACCAACGCAGGATCTGTTCTCGCTGGTATGATCAACTTCTAACTGTCTTCTTCTTCGGAACTGCGAATCATTTCTGCAACTTCTACATGCAGCGCCGTGGCCTTGTCTTCCTCATCATTGGTACTACAGTTCATTATATCGTCCTCACGTACTGCCGGTGTGCTATCTGTCACACTACCTTCGTTATCAATACTGATCGGACCTAACCGTCCCCTAGAATAAATTATCTGTTCATTTTCTGAATCAAAATTAACTGTGATTTTATCCTGTCCGATATTGGCATCTGGTTTACTTTTACACCGACGTAGTTCATTCCGGGTTTTCCTTCCAGTTCACAGTCAAAATTGAATACCGACTACAATCTGAAACCCAGCTAATAGAACCTCTTTACCGCTTATATCTATACTCGCCATCATCAGCCACAAATCCCGTCGGTGTAATGCATAACCCATTCAAAATTTTACTCAGCTGAATTACGACCCCAATAAGCAATCAGACTTGGAGCACACTGCACTTAACCATAAACTTGATTACAAAATTACATATGTTATTTATTTGCACCGGTAAACTACTATAAACTATGGTGGTTATATGTATTTACCCTTGCCAAGTCATTTAGAGGTTCGAATCCTGCCTCGGGCATGGATGTGTGTGATGTCCATAGGTTAGTTAGGTTTAATTAGTTCTACGTTCTAGGGGACTGATGACCTCAGAAGTTAAGTCCCATAGTGCTCAGAGCCATTTGAACCAGTCATTTACAATAAAGACGAAAGATGATACCTGACTACTTCTCAGAACCTTCTATGTTGGGGCGATCCTAGCAGAGGCCGCCAGTTTATGCAAACCCCCGTGTATGTTTCAAATGGTTACCCAGATACAGAAAATTAAACAAGATCTGGACACATCTTTAAGACCCATGCTGAATTACTGTGCACCAACGGATTAACTGAAGTGAAGAATTTACATCCTAGTTATGTATCGTAAAGTATAAAATTGCATAATATTAAAAATGAGATTCATTGGAGGTGTTAACAGAAACAAGTTAAAATGAACACATTAATTTGTGCAATTAAAACACAACCATGAAATACATCTGACTAATAACCTCAGTTAACACTATAAAGTCACAGTGCGTGGATCGCACTGGGCCTCAAGTTACTTGGAAGTCTTGAGATGGTGCTCTGACGTTCTAAAAATGATCCACAAGCTTCTAACTAAACAAACGCAGTAACTGAGGAATGCATGTATCTACCAGTAGGGTGCTGGATTTGAGACAGATAACTGAATGATGTGAATAAATTCTGATCCAGTTTTGTCCTAAAGTGCCGGTGCTGCTAATAATGCTCACCGTAAATTGTCAGCGTAAGGCATAAAGAGTGCTGCCGTTACAACAGTCTCTCTGAAGTTCAGGGAAAGCGTTGTGCTTCCGCTGGTATGAACTCCAGACCTTGGCCTCGTCTTTAGCCTCTGGACAAACCTTCAGATCTGCACTCGCCTCCATCCTCGAACGATCTCACAATTTTCTAGCTGAATCGTAAAGCCTGTTCTCTCCTTCTTGCCAAAAAAGACGTGACCGTCAACCGCTGAACAACAATCAGCCCACCAATGGCATGATTGCGTCTTCCGCAAAAATTCCGCCAAGAAAACACCAATGACTTTTCCAAAAAATTTCTGCCTTTGATCCATCTTCCTGACGTTACAATCATTTTTATCAATGGTGTTTCTTCATGCCCAGCAGCTACCCTTGCATCAGAGGTTCTCAGAAAGTAAAAACCTGTGCTCGACGCTACTCTCCTATTTCGCAGCGTGTCGTGTTTCCTTAGGAAAAGCACTAGATTGTATTGGCTGAAGCCACTCTTCAGAACATGACAGAGTGCTGGTCTCCCACTGATAAAAGTTGCTCCTCTTAGCACTGATCCGGCCGCTGTGGCCGAGCGGTTCAATGCGCTTCAGTCAGGAACCGCGCTGCTGCTACGGCAGGTTCGAATCCTGCCTCGGGCATGGATGTGTGTGTTGTCCTTAAGTTAGTTAGGTTTAAATTGTTCTAATTCTAGGGGACTGATGACCTCAGATGTTAAGTCCCATAGTGCTTAGAGCCATTTGAACCATTTGAACCATCTTAGCACCGCTCGGCTGCTAGGCTGGAGACGAGTCGTAAACGAGCAATAGCAGTTGTGCCCCGGGGCTCGCCCAGTGATGCAACTTTCATGGAGTCATCAGCTTACACTACTGCCCTGTGGGAATGCTAGATTTCCCGCTGGATACTCGGGCCCACTTTTTCGTTACGTTGGACACTCTCTAGACTGTCCCAAATCCAGCGTGTACCCTGTTCACGCACACTCTTAGAAATCAAAGAAAAAGGAGACCCACACCGTGTTAACTATAGTTAAGGTAAGTGAGTTAATTAACTTTAAACTGTGATTAAGCTACGCTAGTTAGCTCGATATCAACACGTATAGTCACTGCAGCGCAGTTCCCTATTACAAGCCATCGTTGTGACATTCCACCTCGTCACTATCCTCTTAGTAGAGTGTAGTTCTCATATTAACTGAAAAGGGATATGCGAAATAGCTGCAGTACCTGAGGGCCTGAGGGTAAGAATCTGCAGTGATACGAAGAGGAATGATCACATAGGTTTAATTGTTGGTCAGGCAGGTGGTAAACCTACATTCATCGGCGGAATACTGGGAAAACGTAGTTCAGTCTACAAAGGAGACTTCTCAGAATCCATTTGCGCATTCCATCTTGCAATATTGTTTGAGTGGAACCCATGCCAATTAGGACTAATAGGGGATCTTGGATGTACATAAGAAAGGCTGACACAAATGACCGTAGGTTTATTTGGTTCTCCTGGACAAGTTGAGAAAGATGAATTCACAGACTCTTGAAGATAGTGGCAAATTATCCCACGACAGTCTTCTTAAATAATTTAAGAATAAGTTAAGTAAAGGGATCGTGAAGATAGCATTAGAACAATTCCAGCAAGTACAGAGACATTTAAGCAACCTCTCTTCTCGCGCATCATACGTGATTCGAGAGGTAAGAAACCCTAACACGTAATACCACGCACTTCACAGTTGCTTGCAAAACGTTTGTGTCGATACAGAAGTGCTCCTTTTCGCCTTTACGCCTCTGAGTGGAATGACAGAATGTTTTGCACACGTCCACAATATCCGCTGTGAAACGTTTTTGAGGTTTTCCATAATAATTAATTATAGATTATTGAGAGTAGACGGACAATCAAAGGACAACCATCTAACGGTCTCCCCCTTTGAATCCTCTGCCTAGACAAAAAAGGTCTGACTAATAACAACTTAACTGTAAAACTCAAAGTCAGTCCCATACTGAACCACCGAGCTTGAAGAATAATACGATGATACCGACTTGCTTTCCTGGGAAGGGTTGCGGTGAAGGTGCTTTTCAGTTTCCACAGTTTGAAGTATTATGCAATATGTGTGTAGCGCACGCGTATGCTTTGGAATAACGAGCATTGTAGTAGGGAAGAGACTAGTACCTTGGCCACTTTTTAGACTTTCGCCTCTATGTAGTCCTGAAAAAGAAGTTAAATATTCCATTTTTAAACTATTCAAAGGTAAAATTTGGTCATGTACCTAGGAAAAAATATTCTTTTGAAATTTAAGAGCGATGAAATTGACAAAATGTTGTCAGCCTGTATTTAATGGTCTATCTGTAACGTTATTATTCTACTACACACCAATAATCAATAACTGAAATCAGATCAAGCAGAAGTACACTGAGGTGACAAAAGTCATAGGATGCCCCCTAATATCGTGTCGGACCTCCTTTTGCAGCAACTCGACGTGGCATTGACTCAACAAATCGTTGGAAATCCCGTGATGAAATATTGAGGCAGTGTATGCCTCTACAGCCATCCGTAAGTGCGAAAATGTTGCTTGTGCAGGACTTTTTGCACGTACCGACCTGTCGATTATGTCCCATAAATGTTCGATGGGATCCACGTCGGGCGATCTGGGTGACAAAATCATTCGCTCGAATTTTCGAGAATTTTTTTCAAACCAGTCGTCAACAATTGTGAGCCGGTGACATAATGCATTGTCATTCATTGAAATTCCATCGTTTTTTGGGAATATGAAGTCCATGAATGGCTGCAGATGGTCTCCAAGTAACCGAACATAAGCATTCCCAGTCAACTATCGGTTCAGTTGGATCAGAGGATCCAGTTTATTCCATTTAAACACAGCCAACACCATTATGGAGTCACATCAGCTGGCACAGAGTCTTGTTGACAACTTAGTTTCATAGCGTCGTGAGGTCTGCGTGACACGCGGACCATACCATCATCTCTTACGAACTGAAACTGGAACTCATCTGACAAGCCCACCGTTTTCCAGTAGTCAAGGGTCCACCCGATATGGTCACGAGGCCAGTCGAGGCACTGCAGGCCATGTTGTGCCGTTAGCAAAGGCAATTGCTTTGGTTGCCTGCTGTCCTAGTCTATTAACGCCAAATTTCGCCCCACTGTCCTAATGATAATGTTCTTCGAGCGTCCCACATTGATTTCAAGCAGTGTTGCTTGTCTGTTAGCACTAACAACTACGTAAATGCCGCTGCTCTCAGTCGGCAAGTGAAGGCCATCAGCCACAGCGCTGCCCACCGTGAGACGTAATGCCTGAAATCTGGTATTCTCGGCACATTCTTGACTCTGTGGATCTCGGAATATTGAATTCCCTAACGATTTCCGAAGTGGAATGTCCCGTGCGTCTAGCTCCAATTACCATTCCGCTTTCAAAATCTGTTAAATCCCGTCGTGCAGCCATAATCACGTTGGAAATCTTTTCACATGAATCACCTGAGGAACAAATGAGAGCTCCGCCAATGCACTGCCCTTTTATACCTTGTGTACCTGATACTACTGTCATTTGTATATTTGTCACATCAGTGTATTATCCAAACCAGTTATATGTTAAATACATTTTAATATAGAAGCTATTGGAAATTAACATAAATTTCCGTTTTCAAGTCAGGTATGGTAAAAGACCTTGTTCTGCTTCAAGGTACAAGATGGTGCACGATCGAAGAAGTAGGTCCTAACTGTCCACATATTATATAAATAGTTCTAAAAATAGATAGAATTTTACTCATCATAAAATTCTATACCTGGAGGTTTAACAATGCACTCTTTGTATTTTTAGTGTACTATACAGCACTTAAACGTTAGAACGCGAAATATCTACAAATGCTCCACAAAACACAATCCCAAGTCTAACAACAAAAAATGTTGTAGAAAATTGCGATATTTTCTTATGGTGGTCTGTAAGGAACATTTCTCCTTGTGAACGAAGTGCCGAACAGAAAACACTAGGTACTCTCGCCTACCGTACTTCTGTTGCTAAGGGAGATTGTTAACTGGAAAAAAGGGAGAAGGAGAAATCTAGCAACAGAACATACCTTACATCTCTCGAATAACACCAACGATCAGCAGAGCTCAACATCCACATCCGTCTTTCGTATCACCATCAAGTGCGTCATACACCCTCTCTGTGAGACTTTGTGAATAGGTTTAGAGCTCGACGCGAGGCGGTGGGCCACAATATGTGGTTCGATAACTTAGCAGTACAACCAGTTCCCTCTCCATTTAGTGCCAAAGAACGGAAATGAATACTGATCTACCACTAGGCTTTACACCCAGATCAAGCACTATAGCACTTGTGTCCATTAGTGCCTACTGCATAATAAATTCAAATTATACATAGAGGATAAAGATTTAAATCTGATGCTAACTAACACAATTTGATATCACATCGTAAGAAACTGTGAGCGTTCAGTACATTAGAACATTTGATTACGTGAACACAGACTTCTAATCTCGTCGTGCTGCTGTGAATTCTCTAGTCAGCTACACTTATGCGAAAAATCTTCTCGTAACGTCGTAGAGTGTACTGATGGGACAAGACACTCGCTACAGACTACTAGGTAAACGGCCCGTCGGCTGCTGAGTTAAGATCTTTAGTACATTCTATACAAGGACGTTTGTGTGTTTAAAGATCTGCTAAGTCAAAGTGTTCATACAGAGGAGGATGGTAATGATGATTGTACAGGAATGCTTACCTCAAGAATAAGTGAACACCTAGTGCCCGTAGAAATTTGAACGTCTGAGAAAGTTCTACAAAATCAACCTCCCCCAAACCTCTAATTATTTCAGGATGTCAACGCTAGAATCTACTGCGCACGTTTAGTCTCACAAAACGCGAATTGGACATTACTCACGTAGAGTAGGCTAAAAACTCTCCACATCACACATTTGTTTAGCGTTTGTGAAGCTTCAAAGAACTGCCAGTCGGTACATCACCCACTTTTACTTATTGTAGGTCTCGTTGTACGTTGTGTGACAGCAAATGCCAAAGAACTACCACCGACATTTCATAAACCGTAACCACGTAACGATTTTTCTGAGCATAACACGAAAGGAGACATGAATGATAATCTGTATTCGAAAACATCTGGTCGATTTACTGCTTATGAAAGTATCAAATTTTAATGAAAAGCACTGGAAACTGAAATTCTGAGTGAAGATCACTAGGAGAAAACAGAGTAATTAGAGCGATGACGTAAGATCATTATTCTGATCAATCCAACTTGCGAAATGAATGTGAATCGAAATGACCTCATCCACTGACTAAAAAATGATTCAAATGGCTCTGAGCACTATGGGATTTAACTTCTGATGTCATCAGTCCCCTAGAACTTAGAACTACTGAAACCTAACTAACCTAAGGACATCATACACATCCATGCCCGAGGCAGGGCTCGAACCTGCGACCGAGACTATAGCGCCTAGAACCGCTCCGCAACTCCGGCCGGCTCCACCGACTATACAGGGTGATTTAGCTAAGTTGATCACCTCAAATATTTACGGAACTGTTTACGCTATCGTAATTCTGTTTTCATAAAAATGAACTGTGAATATCGTCTTCTCATTGGTACGTTAATTAACGGAGATATTGGTATCAATTTCGCTTTTTCAAATAGTACTTCGATAATTTATGTTGACAGTGTCGTAGTTTTAAAGAGACGAATTCAAAGGGTTTCGTTCTTCAAATCCGATTAGTAGTTTCAGGGAAATTAAAGTATTTATATCTTATAATTCATCCGTTTTCAACACGAGACCTATTCCACCCACAGAACAACTATAAGCATATTTCTTAGGAGAGAGGGCAAAACGTTAGGAACACGCAGCCTATCCGTGGATCAGCTTGGTCACGTCTGAAATACACATACCTCCCTTAAACGAACATAACATATAAATATAGAGACAAGTAATTACATGAACAGAACATAATAGGCTGCCTCACGTGATGTCGCAAAGGTAACCGATGCGGTTGATATGTCTGTGAGGTTTTACCCCTGTACGACGTGTTGCCCAAGACACATTCCCGTAGAGCAGGTAGCATAGTCAACAGGCGGTAGACGCAATTCCTCCTAGAGGACGATAACGGTAATTCTACGTAGATTAAAGAGATCAGAGCTCCTGTCGAGTTTAACACACTTACAAATATCCGCTGGATGAAGCCTTTATAACTGAAAACATTAGAGCTGTTCACCTTAGTAAAATATTTCACGTAAATATTAAGCGGCGCTGTAGGATTCAAACTGTATCAATAGTGTTCTAAAATATTTAACTCTTTCATTTGTACCAACAAACCGACGCAGAGCGTTTGCTGAGACTTTGAAAATACCATTAGCAAATCAAAGAAAAATATTCCCTTTGAGCCTTGTGTATCGCCACTAAATCCCCTATTTTCGCAGTAAGTCAATTGAAGGAATATGTCATTCTTCATTCACTGCAAAGAATTGCTAGTTAAGCTCCACCTGCTCCCCCTTTGTAAGAATATGTAAAAAAAAACGTGCGACCAACCTTTTCAAACAAAACAGGAGGATAAACATAAATTTAAATTCAATTAGTATTAGATGAGAGAGGGGGAAAACGTGTGAGACAATTTCACCAAGAAGGCTATAATTTTGGAAGACATCATATTGAATGCTACCGGTAATTTTCAGATGAGAAGCGGCTCATATAAACATCAGACAGATGGAGAATTATTCATATGATATCAAACAGATAGAGAATTACATGAGAATACAATAGTAGCTTTTATTTGGACAAAGATTTGTCATTCTCAAGTCTTGACTGATATTGCTTCCTTACAGGTAACACAAGATGAACGCACTGCGATCGTTCTGGTATCACGGGAAAGGAACACCCGTGCTATAGCAGAGAATTTAAAAAAGCTCCACCTAGACACACAATCCAAAACCCGCAGTAGGGTGGTGAAACGTTTCAGGAAATTCACGAAACTAGTTGTGTCATAGGCAGATCGGAACCTGGGCGATCTGAAACGTCTACGGAATAACCATGATCAACCTTTGCTCTTCCATAGTATAGTAAGAGTTCAGAGCGCAATGTTCGCTGCATCTCGCAAAAAAGTAATGTCATCCATACATCAATAATGACAATTTCGGCAACACGTAAATGGCACCCTTACGAAATGAAAATTTTACATCTCGGAGAAGACGACGCAGTTGTTGGATTCGGTTTGCAAAATGGGTGACACGTATGCTGGACGAAAACCGTAGTTTTCCCTATGTCATGCTGTTTACGGATGAAGCCAATCTTTCTTGAGCGCAGAAACACTGGTCAGATGCCAACCCTCACTTCATGGATCAATCGAAGGTAGCTGGTGCATCAAAAGTGATGGTTTGGTGTGGAATATGGGATTCACGTATTACCATGTTCTTCTTCATTCAGCACCCCATTATCTACAATTGTTAGACGAAGATGTGCTCCCGTCTGCTGCTGTCTATAGATGAGACACTTTCAGCTTTCTTTCAACAAGATGGTGCGCCATCTCATTACAAACTCGCTGTCCGGGCATACGTGGAGGGCTATCCAATTTTCCTGGAAACTGATAGGTCGTCGAAATCCGGGGGAATGACCACATACGTTCTCCATACTAAAATGGATTAGATTTATATCATTGGAGGCGTGTGAAGGCATTTGTGTATGCGGTGGAGATCAGAAATATCGCACACCACATGGAGCGGATTGTTGCTGCTTTTGCTCGCATTCCGGTATATATCTTGTTTAATGTGGGAGTGAAACGGACAAGAACAACCTTATTACATAGTGGAACGAATATGGACAACCTTACAGCGTACTGGACAACACGTCGAGAACGTCCTGAAGCCTTTATGTTTTGTAGCCAATATTTGCGCTGTTCTGTACACAATGCGAACTAACTCAAGAATTAATAAAGCTGTGCTCAAATGAAAGACACCAATGTTTTTCCGGTGCAATACTTTGTAATATCACATGGGTGCCTTTCCATTTGAATTTGCCGAGTTGAATCCAGGATGACAGCTTTTTAAATGGCCGCCATGGGGGCAACATAGCCTCACGTGTTTCTCAACCAACCACCCCTCTCCCATATCTGCTGTTGATCCACCTGTTATTGTTTTAGAACGGTAGTTTCACACTAAGGTAACAGCCTATATTCCAGTGACTGATCATATTTCTCGTGAATCGAGATGCACTGCTTCAGGATCTTAATGCCCCTCGTCATTCAGACCCACAAAGCGAATAGAACATTTCTTTTGCATATCCATTTCTATAATTTACTTCTCCATTATTAAAAATGAGAGACAGTCTTCGATAATGAGTGACAATCTACTGCTTCCTTTGTTTTTGTGTTCATTCCATTATTATCGCTATGAACTGTAACAGAATATCTTTAAACGGCGTGGACTTCCACCTTCTACCACTAATATTTAACTTTTATCCAGGTATACAACATGTAGAAAATTTCTCAATGCACAGGCATAGCGTGGAATTAGTGAACACGTGTAGATAAAGCAGCTCTGGTCACGAAGTCATAAGAGGTACACGTTTGTAAATAGGCATTACAAATAAAAATTACTGGTTTCTATATATAACGTACTCATAACCTCAGCATCACGTTAACTGAAAACGAAAGTCGGTAAATAAAAAGTACAGTGATTACCATGAAGGTATTCTTTCCCAGGTAAACTAATAATTCTTGTTTCATACCCTAAGTGCAAGCCTTATTTTTCAATATATTTGATGTGCTCTGTAATGATTTGTGTGTGTATTTCATTTCATTGCAGGTGTAATATACTTATGGGTATAGTAAGAAGCAAAATATTTTTGCTTTCTGACGATACCTCGGTAATAAGGGAAGCGAAACAAATTTTGCAAACAAACAGTCATTTGTGTGCCAGAGACGAAACTTTTACAATAATAAGACGCTAATAATCAAATTGACGTCCAAGGGACGCCCTAACATGCGTAAAATTATGTTACTCTGTAATTATTTTAACCTAATAATAGTTTCAAGAACAGTATTCACGTCGGGCTCCCCTTCTTCACCTCTCCCTCCCCTCCCCATCCTCTCAGAACACACACACACACACAAACGCATGCAACGGATTCTTCTGTATTACTGTTTGTCGTGAACTACGCTTGGCAGGTAACAAATACGATATTCGCTAGAGAAACTTTAATTCCGCTTTGTCTGCCAGTGAATGGTAGAACTTAAAGGGAAGAAACAATGTTGTACTCAAACCCTAATGAACTAAGTAAAGAGGAGAAAACACCTTTACATGAGGGTGGTAAATTTCTCCATACAGTTCACATAAAATTGGTCAGATGGACATTTAATCATTGCTATAGTTGAACCATAGAAACCTAAAATATTCATTGGAGATGTATGGAGAGAAGTATGATATCCGTTCTCCACCATAAAGGTTGTAGCAGTGTCGTGTCATCCGGGAACACTACAAGATAAGTAAAAACCAGCAAAAGCTGCAATGTCTGCTTTTTCCGTTCCATCAGTTACAAGTGAGTGCAATAGAAAAATGAAATTTATTTCCCACTACAAAGAGTAAGTAGCAAGGAACTTGCCTTTATTGTGTGCTGCTGTAACGCTCCAAGCAGACACTAACTATTATTTTCCATAACCTCAAAAAACTCAATAAAAAGGTATACTTTCACCTTAGGAACTGTGGAGATCGAACTATAAAGCACAATATTATTTTTTGCTCAAAATTTGGAACGCAGAGAAAACAATACTCCCTTTAATTTATACAATCGGTGTTTGTCCGAATTTTCATAGCCAAACGAAGTGTGGAAAACCGATAATGGGGTATCAAATTCACCAGCGTGAGTTCTAGTTTTGCAGAAAAGGATTTATCTGCTTTAGAATGATCAAGGTAATTACGAAAAAATAATTAAATATTTGATAGAATTTTCATAGCCAGATGAAGGGTAGGAAATGGACAAATGAGGTATCAAACTGAGTAGCGTCAGGTCTTGGTTTGCGAAACAAAATATTTAATTTCTTGAAAGTAATTAGGGTAATTAAGGAAAGCCTAGTTAATGATCTGAGGAAAAATTGATATATAACACGAACAGCTCCAACTAGCTATGTAAACACAGTGTCAAAAAATTTATCTCTTAAAGGCCTAGCTATTCTGAGTGTAGACAGTTACATTGATATTATATTTTATTTTTGAAATGGCGTCCTTCGAATCAAGCACTAAACTTAGGACGTTTGGAGAACAAAATAACTTAGGAAAGCAAATATGATGTCAATGCTTTCTGAACAACATTTTAAAATAAAAATCTGAAAAATCAGTCAAATGTTTTGTGAAATTAATTGTCTAAAAGTGAGAAATAAAAAAATAAGATAAACATTTGATGTGCATTTGAATGATGTTCGAAATGGTACAGACTACAGCAAAGAGGTGCACCAGATGCTTTTTCTAATCTATTTTATTTCTTACCTTTGGACAAGTCATTTCGCAAAACACTTGACCGAGATTTCCTCAAGTTGTTTTTTTTTTTTTTTTTTTTTTTGGTTATTGTTTTTATACTTTTTAGTCTGGAGAGGAGATCTCAGACAAAAACGTCACGGCCATGACACAAGTTACTGCAAAATTATTAATTCCATGCTGATTAAAAAACAAAAAAAGAAATTTGTTGTGTGATATTCGTATTATATGTCTTCTCCTCGTTGCTTTTAGTTTGTAACCATAAGATACCCATTGAATCAAACTAAACTTAGAGTATGGAGATGAATCATACTTCTTGTGCAGTTTATTATACGCGTCTGTATTGATGCTTAGCTCCAGTGTAACCAACAGACCTCAGATAGTCAGGTAAACTTTATAAGCGAAAGATGCGTTGTAATCTTCAGGTCAAAAATCGGGTCTGATGCACTTCTCCACGCTAACCTACCCTGAGCAAGCTTCTTCATCTCTGCGTAATTACTGCAACGTGCTTACTTACTTCTCAACATGGTTCTTGTACACAAGTTTCGTCTACCTCCACACTTTTTATTCTGCAACTAGTAGAACACTGCAGATTCTGTGAAAGATAACGATCTAAATTCCAGGATCTGATAAGATCTGGTTTCATATGAATGCTAAGACAATTGCGCGTGTCGTATTTTGTTGACATCAGCATCCCCATCTCCCTGCTCCCAACACATGTTCTAATTTTACAAGAGGTATCCTCCCCACCCCATGCCCTGCCCTACATGCCTGACCCCACCGCTCTAAAACTATGGTTGCGTAACTAACATCCCAAAAATGGTTAACGACTGGCTCACAATCCGCACATTGGACATTTGTAACTTTGATTTGAAGTATCATTTTCCACGGAATACGTGAACGAGTAGCTAGCAAATTTCTCTATAAATAATTAAAAATCAGCATTTTCTTATAAAATGTAAATAATAAAATGTGAATTCTTCCATGTTTAAGATCAGTTTTTTATCTTAAATACCGTCCTAGAAGCTCTAGAAACGTAAATAAAGGCAAGTCCACTTTAACGTGCTACTTGCTCCCGTCACCATCAGAAGTATCCAGTGAAAAATCCATATTTGTCTGTAAATAATTAAAACCCAAGATTTCCACGTAAAATGTAACTAATGAATTAGAAATTCGTATTTCTTGAAAATGGGTTTTTACCTTAAATACAATCCTACAGACCCAGAAAACGCGAAATAACAGCCAATCTTGTTTCACATCACGGTTCCTCCTGCAGAGGGCTGCACTGAAAAACAGTCCTTACTTCGATCTTTGTACCACACCAATAGAAGGCTCTACTGTTAAAAATGGTGCTTAGGTCGTTGGTTGTACCACGAGTAAATAGTTCTCACTGTTATCAACAGATGGCTCTACAGTAAGAAACACAGCTGAGTCGTAAAATAGTGTTTTTCCGCAGCTAATATGTTGCAGTATTTTGAAATATCTGTAAAATACTTCGGCAACGTAAAAAAGTGCTGTGTTTACAATGAGTATCCAGGGCTTAGTACAGATTAATACATGAAAAATCGCTGAAAGACCCAAATCAATTAATGAGATGTTACAATATTGGAATTACAAAACGAAACAGAATTGTAAATTAATTATTTTCCATATATAATACGCCACAAAAATTCTAAAATTTCTATAAAATACGTCAGCACTGCGAAAAATGCGATGCTTACGTAGGTTGTTGAAGAGAATTTCTGTTTTTTTAGACCACTACTTAGAACTGCCGTCAATATATTGCTGTTCGGTTAAAAACGCAATAGAGTTGTAAAGTAATTATTTTTCCACATATAAGATCTTTAAAAAAATTTCAAATGTCTGCAAAATACGTCAGCATTGCGAAAATGTGCGATTTTTACATTGCTAGTAGAGGTTATACATGAAAAAACGCTGTTTGATGTTACAATATTACAAAAAAGGAGTGCAGTGTAAAAGAAATCATGAATTAATTTCCACATATAACACATATTCAGCATATTAGTGCCCCATAAAATTCAAAGGTATGTGCGGAAGTGGTAGATTTCAACATTTAATAACACTTTATACTTTAGAAGGTAGGCGAGGACTAAAACTGTAGAAGAAGAATACCTGTTAGCGAAACAGGCAAATAGATGGACTGAATGTAATTTATTAGGCCTACCGTCCGCCCTGATAACTGAGTGGTAAGACGGCACGGTAGCTCAGCGTGTTCGGTCAGAGGATTAGCAGCCCTCTGTAATAATAAAAAACTGAGTTAATCGATCAACAACGAACTTAAACGGATGTCTTACGACGTCCGCCCCAAGCAGATGCAATTAACGAAGGCGAACGAAATGAGATTAAATAAAAAACAGTGGTCAGCGTGACGGATTGCCGTCCTACGGGCGCGGATTCGATGCTCGGGTGGGTCGGGGATATTCTCCGCTTAGGGACTGGGTGTTGCGTTGTCTTCATCATCATTTCATCCCCATCCGGGGTGCAGGCCGCCCAATGTGGCATCGAATGTAATAAGACCTGCTCCAAGGCGGCCGGACCTGCCCCGTAAGGGGCCAGGCCTACCAGCAACACACCCTCGAAGTAAACATTCTGGCACTTAAAAAATTTATCAGACCCCATTTTTAGGTGCAACAAAGTTTATGCCTCATGTTATTCACTAGATATTGCTATTAGTTCAAATGACACAGACCTACTGAATACCATGTAAATGGCACCAGATTACAGTCAGAAGGCTCCCTAAAAGCTTTCTAGACTGTATTTGTACGATATTATTGCTCACAATATTGTAAAAAATACGTCAGCAGCGGGAAAGGAGCGATGTAGACGTACATAAATTCGTAAAGCGAGTATGGAATTCGTGAATTTGGATTCCCGGAAACTATGACTCGTGAAAATAAAACCAATAAGAAGCTACAACACCACAAACACATGCTCAACGCAACTGTCTTATTAGGAAAGAAAGGAAGGATGAAGTTGTTCTTTATTACCAAAATATTACTTAGACAATGTAAGCGCATGTACAGCTTGTAAACACACGACCAAAGACGGTAACAGCGAGAGATGTGACATTTCCAAAGACAATGTCAGAGCTGATATCTCGGAAAACCGATTTAACTTGTATTGTGAAATGCCGTAGACTTCGCATGCGCGAATCAAATATTGCCGCATGTAAATTGTCTGTTCAACTCATTAAAATACATGTTTAATGTAATGTAAGCTAAATCACTACGAAAATTCGATTTCGTATGCCTTGCACACATAAAGAGCACCCATAATACACCTAATGCCTAACGTAAGATTTTGTATGACTACACCCCATTGGTATAAATGCTAAACAAAGGTCGTGACACGTATTCAAGTGATGCTGTTCTCTATAACGTGCAGATATGTAGATATAGATGTGAAAGTCATCGAGTTCTACAAAATTTGTAGATCACAACCAGAAATATCATTCGAGATTTCACCAGCCCATGGTGCTGCACCAGATAGAATATATGCTTAATATCAAGCCTCAACCACATCGTTCGCGTTAGGATTTCCAAAAAAGCAAAGTTCAAACAAAATGGCTGCAAATATTATGAGATTTGGTACATAAACATTGAGTGTAACAGCATGACAGTGCCAATTTGAAGCGTCGAAGACATCGACGCTGTAATAAACAAAACAATGTGATTACATCAGCAATAGTAGCGCGGAATTGCCAATAATGGCCGAAGTGGCATAATTACATTCTATAACAGAGTAGCTGAAAAGAAAAATTACAAGTCATTAACTACATACCTAAACAGTACTGCACAAGTATCAAACACACGATCCATTCGACAGTGGTCTCCAGCGTGGTAATACCACGTTTCTTAGTCAAGGAAGACGTAAAAAGTTGCCTGCAGTCACATTTCTGGATACTTGATAAATAGCAATTGTCACAGAGCAGAGTGGGGCACATCGTAAATACGAGGCGTGTTTTTTAAGTAAGTGCCGTTTTGAAATTAAAAAAAGACATGCTGAGGTATCTCAATAATTGTTTTCAGATGAAAGCCTGTACCTTAATCTACGTTCTGACGCCATTACAGTATGAATCTTTCTTCTTTACGTTGTGTACTGAGTGTTTAAGATGCCTCCGATAATCGTGAGTCCCGCCGACTGTGAAGTATGGGCTGTTATAAGATTTTTTGGTGCTAAAGGCCCAAAAGCGATCGATATTCATCGTGAGATCTGTGCAGTTTACGGAGAAAACATTATGAGTGATGGAATGGTAAGAAAGTGAGTGAGAGCATTTAAAGATGGCCGCACAAATGCGCATGATGAACAACGGAGTGGGCGTCCTTCGGTCGTTAATGAAAGTTTGGTGCAGGAAGTGGACAATAAGGTGACAGAAAAGAGACGATTTACGATTTCCTCCTTGCGGGATGACTTTCCTTATGTTTCTCGTAGTGTTTTGTATGGCATTGTGAACGAGCACGTGAATTACCGAAAATTGTGAGCACGTTGGGTACCGAAAATGTTGAGGAAGTGCACAAAACCAAACGTTTAGACAGTGCATTGACTTTCCTTGAGTGGTACAACGACGACGGTGATGATTTCTTAAACCAAATTGTTTACGGGCGATGAAACATGGGTGGACTACGTCACAGCAGAATCAATGCAACAGTCCATGGAAGTTGAGCAAGGGCATCGTTTTGCTGCAAGACAATGCCCATCCGCATGTGGCGAATCATACCAAAGATCTCATCATATCTTTTCGATGGGAAACTATAGATCATCCTCCGTACAGCCCCGATCTTGCACCCAGCGACTACCATCTGTTCCTGCACTTGAAGAAACACCTGGGCGGTCAGCGTCCTCAAGACGATGACGATGTCAAAACAGTGGTGATGCATTGGTTAACAAGTCAGGCGGCAGATTTCTATGAGGAGGGTATTCAAAAACAGGTACAACGTTATGAGAAGTGCCTCAATATTGACGGAAATTATGTAGAAATGTAGATTAAAGTACAGGCTTTCATGTAAAGATGAAATTATTGAGATATCTTAGCACGTCTTTATTTTAATTTCAAAGCGGTACTTACTTAAAAAAACACGCCTCGTATTATTAGATTCTGTTTAAAGCACATAAGGACTCACTTTGAGACATAGTGTCAATGCGAAGATACCTTTTCTTCTCCACAGGAAAAAAGTGTGATAACAAGAGGCATACAGTAAAAAATCGGCAAGGTAGCATCGTAAACCATTTCGAGGAAATATAAACATCCTGTGGCTGTACCATATGAAGTGGAATTAGCTGCTCTAGGTGCTCTAATGGAAGAGCTGCCTGGAATATTGCAGCAGCTTAATGTAGACGACTATTGCTATTAGGTTTTGGACATAACGCAAGATTTTGCAGGGATTTTTAACAATGTGGACATGTGCTACTACGTAACATCAAACTACACCTTCTGCATGGAAGGAGACTGCCAGGGAAACATCAATGTGATTGTGGACAACGATAAGATAGTTGGAATGGACTGCTTAACGTAAATGACCTCCAATTGTAAAGATACATACTAAATTTATATATCAAATCACAAATTTGGAGTAAACAAAATCGTTGGTAACCATATTAAGGATTTTATAACATGTCTGCGCACACGACTGTGAGAAACGTTTATGTCTTCTTTGGCTAAGGAGCATGGTATTATCAGGCTGTAAGCTACAATATACAGCTACAGAATGAATCTTTTGTTTGGCCCTCCGCAAGACGGTTTAAGTGTATGAGACTCTAACAAACAGCATTTACAATGAACTCCACAGTACTTCGTGCTTATGATGTGTATGTGGTGTCAGCTAACTAATAATGTATAGAACAGCTGCTTTGCGGTGTCTAATAACGTTCTGCTGTTTGTCAACTGGGGTAATAAGAATATACGAAAATTTACTGGTGAACAGATGACTCTTCCTCACACTCAAGACAGAGAACAGCTTATAAATTACGCTCTTTCGGCATACAGGTTCAATTATCTACCTGTAGACAACTTGGAGATTCCTAACACTGACTCCAACAAAGAAAACATAATTATTACACAAACGTGTTATTTTAAAGCATTGGTAACATATTTCTCTCAATCCAGGACACTGTTCTCCACAATACCGCGTATACACGAGTAGATATCGCCTAGTGGGACTGGTGGCCACAAAAAATGTTATCTCATAAGTCCTAGGAAAAAGAAGGAATGTACCGCACAGACTTAAACCATTCCCCATTGTAGAAATGACGCCTTTAAATGCAGTCATTGTGTTGGGTGTACGAAAAAGAAAACTGGAAACGGAATAGATCGAAGCCAAGAAAACGAAAACTGGAATATATGGCGAAGACAACTATAAAACAAGAATATAAACTGCAATTGGAAAAAGAAAAAGCTATTGCAGATGTTGCAGACAAGGCTTGCACATTTCTTTAAATATTGTGTAGGACGAAATATGGCTATGACTGGAGAATATAAAATATCTGCATTAAACAGCAGTGGTAAGTGATCATATGTTGGAGTCCTAGTCGAAAATGATGGATTGGAGCACATTTACTACATTAAAGTACACACGAAAAATCTGGTTATAGAACTCCATTCCCAAGTGGTTTGCTTGCAAAGAATGGGTATACTGCATCTAAATGCGCTGGTGTGAATGTTATGCATCTAGCGACAGAACAATCGTTAAGAGCTTAAAACTAATGGAATAACAACATTTAATGGCCGAGGAACACCACACATACATGGACTTTTTTTTCTATATGCAGAGAGTCTCACCGTTGGAATATAACAGTAGACTGCTACGCAACACTTCTGAATTGCTGTTACGAGCTGCTATTCCATCAGTTTTAAACTCCGCAAATGGTTGTTATGTTATTATCGCCGGAACTTTACTTGCAGTTCGTATGTATTGAGTCAGAATACTACTGCCTTCAGAATTCAACTGTAGGGTACAATTGAATCTTATATCTGAGAAAAGAATGGATCGTGTGCTTTGACCCTGTACAAGACTCCGTCAGTGTATTAAGCACAATCTAATAGTATTTACAATGTGTCCCACTCTACTCTGTGCCAGTTGCTTTTTATGAAGTATTCAGTCATATCACTACAGGAAACTTTTTACATCCTCCTTGGCTAAGGAACATTTTATCATGAAACTGGAGATCACTACAGAATGGATCGTGCGTTTGATCCCTACACAAGACTGTTTAGGTTTGTACTTGATAATTTGTATGTTTATTTTTAATTACTATATTATGGAATATAATTACATAATATCGGAAACTGTTGGTAATACTGCACCGCTATTGCTGCTGTAATCACATTATTTTCTGCGTATTATGGCGTTGATATCGTCATGTCTGCAAACCGTCACTGCTATGCCGCTACACTGCAATGTTGATGTACCATTACCTCGTAATATTTGCAACCATTTTGTTTGAGCTTTACTTTTTGGAGATCTCAATATGGTTGGTGTGGTTGAGGGCTTGATATCAAGTGTATATTCCAACAGGGTCAGCATCACGGGCTGCCTGAATCTCTAACGACTTTTCCAGTTGTCAACCGCTAACTTTTTTAGAACACTACGACTTCCACATTCTAGTCTACTTATTTATACTTTATAGAAAATAACATCACTTTAATATGTGTTGTGACATATATTTAGAATTTATAGCAATATGAGGCAGTCAGTCATTTTAGAATTTTTTCAACATCTTAGATGTAGAAAATAATTAACTTTCAACTCTGCTACGTTTTTAACCATGTAGGAACATATTGGCGACGGTATAAAATAACGGTATAAAAATCGAAATTCCCTTCAACAAGCTACGTAAATTTCACATTTTTCGCGCTGCTGACGTATTTTGCAGACATTTTAGTATTTATAAAATCCTAGATGTGGAAAATAATTAGTAGGCAGCTCTGTTTTTCCTTTATTGGTATTTCATTTCCGTGCTGTCACTGGCACAATCCACCGCTCTTCAGCCAAGAGACATTACAGTTATTAAAAGAGATGGCACAAAACATATAATAAGGCGAAAAAAAGAGGAATATCAGAACATAATGACACAGTTAAAAAAGGACCACATAAAAATAAAAAACATTTTACAATTTGCGTAGCACGTAAAAGACATCGGAGTACAAGCACTGTATAAAAGTAGGCCATAGCATTAAAAGTCCACACCGGAGCGACGGTACTTCAAATGTACTGCACTAGACGTAGCACACATGACAAAGATTCAAACTGCTGAGGGAGGGAGGGAGGGGCCTGCTCTAGGGCGAAGACCTGAGAGGACGGAAGAGGGAAGGGAGAGTAGGGGCCAGTGGGGGAGCTGGAGAGAGTAGGATGAAAAATGGGGTCGGGTGGTACACCAATGGGCAGGAGATGGGTGAGGTGGGAGAGGGAGGGCAAGCCAGGACAGAGCACAGAGACTTGAAAGCGACAAAAAACTGCTCATGGGAAGGGAAAGGAGGGGAGAGGGAGTCCTCGGGTGAGGGGGAAAGTTGGTAGGAGGGGTATATTTCAGGGCAAAGCTCATCATCCAGGAAGGGTAGAGACCGAAAGTTGCGTTGGTAAAGATGGGAGAGGGTGGGACACAATGGTAAAGACATGGCAACAGATGGGGGGTTGAGATGTAGGAGACACCATGGAGTCTGCAGATGACGCACTGGGTTCAGAATGTGTTCGACGGTGGGATGAGATCATATCGGATTCTTGTGGGGGACAGGAAGCAGATATGGAAACTGAGGTCGAGTGCATGGCATTCGAGGATTTGGAGGGCTTTATAGAATCTGGGTGGGGCTGAAGTCCACGCAATGCTGGCATAGCCAAGGATGGACAGATCAAGGATTTGTATGTATAAAGGATGGTGGAAGGATGCAGTCCCAATGTCCAACCAGGCAGGAGTTTCAGGAGGCAGAGTGTGTTGTGAACTTTGAGTGGGATCATAAGGAGATGGAGAGTCTAGGTGAGGTGACAGTTGAAGGTGAGGTCAAGCTATTTCAAGATAGGAATGAGTTAGATAGGACAGCTATAAATGGTAAGGTAAAAATCGTGGAGGTAGAAGGAGAGGTGGTACTTTCCATGATGATTATCCATGTCTTGGAAGAGTCAATGAGAAGGCGCAGCTGGTTGCACCAATTACTGAACTGGTCGATGTGGGTTTGTAGGGTATGTTGCGACTGATCAAGGTTAGGATAGAAGGCAAGGAAGGCAGCGTCCTCAGCAAATTGGAGGAGGTGAACAGGCAGCAGAGGTTTGGGCATATCTGCAGTATACAGGAGATAAAGGAGAGGGGAAAGGATGCAGCCTTGCGGCACACCTTGGTGTTGGTATTGCCAATAGTTATGTAAGAGAGGAAGGAAGCGATGATATAGGAAATTTATAGGTAGGGCGTAGGCCTGGAGTTTAAAGAGGAGCCCAGGATGCCATTTTCTGTCATAGACGTTCTGGAGGTTGAGGGAAACAAAAATAGCAGAACGATGAGAGTTAAGTTGCAAAGAAAGAAGATTGGTAAAGTTAAGGAGCTGATCATTGGTGGAGGAGGAGGACTGGAAGCCATATTGGGTAAGGGGAAGGAAGTGGTGTTGGTTGAGGTGGCAGGAGACAATGGACTCAAAGATCTTATTGAACATGAAGGTGAGGCAGATAGGATGATAAAAGAGGTGTCAGAAGAGGGTTTTTTGGATTTAAGGAACAAGAGAATGCAGGAAGTCTTCTGCAGGTCAGGCTAAAAGTCGGTGGAGAGGATAGTAAGGACAGCCAGGAAGGAGGAGAAGGATTCCTTGAGGTGTCGGTAAGTGATGCAGTCATGACCAGGGGTGGTGTTGCATTTTGAGCAGAGTGTAAGTTGTATGTTGTGTGCTGTAATGGGAATGTTTAAATCTGAGGGGGGGTAACTCATCCAAGTACTGGAAACTAGTGGTGAGTTGCAGGTAAGAGATATTGGTGTGTTCAGGGATGGTGATGAAGAGGGAGTTATCGAGATGGGGATTTCTGGGAATGGAGAAGACCTCAGAGAGGTGGGAAGCAAAACGGTTAGCCTTACTGAGGTTGTCAGGGAAGGGGCAGTTCTCACAGAGAAAGGGATGATGCAGGACAGAATGGCTACCAGTAAGGCAGTGGCAGGCTGACAAGTATTTGGAGAAGTTGACAGGGAGGGTGGCGTTGATTTGTGTATGTGCTTGGCGCCAGTCCTGGTGTTTCTTTCATGTTAAGAGGCTGCATATGTGTCGTCGTAATTGCTGGTGGCGGAGGAGTGTATCTCAGTCACAGGTGCAGAGGAAGGAGTGGTACAGCCTGCAGGTTTTGTGGAGAAGAAAGATGGCCCATGGAGGAAGAGTAGAGTGGTGAGGCTGGATAATTTTGGTTTGGACATAGGCCTTCACAACGTAAGTGATGGTCTTCTAGAGGAAGGTGAGGCAAGGGGGTAACCAATTGGATGTTGAAAGATAAGTGGGTGACTTTTGACCTGGACGGCAATAGATTCCCAGTAGGTATCCAAGTCGACTCGGCATTAGTCATGGACAATTTTTGGAGGGGCAGCGGGGCAGGGGACAGGAAGTGGGCGGTGGGCTGAGGAGATGGTGAGAAGGACTGGAAGGTGCTCACTATCAATAGGGTCTAGGACTTACATGGTGACATGACCAAGCAGTTTGGGGGAAGTGAGGACACATCAGGGGTGGAGTCACTTTCAAAGTAGGTATGCTGTGGGAAGGGAACAAGGTCACCATCGAGGATCGCAAGGAATTGATGCCACAGCTGAAGGGTGGCAGGGTCGCAGCTGTGGATGTTGTCTGCAAGAATCACATGGGTGGAGAAGGTGCAAGTCAACATGGAAGATGAACTTGTAGGGGAAATTAGCTGCTGGACAGACATAGATTGTTGCACACGTGACAGTGAGGGGGGGAAAAAAGATGCTGAGGATGAGGTGTTCGGCTGGGTCACTGAGTAGGGGTTGCAGCCAGACAGGGATACGCCTGAGGTGACCAGTAGTGGCCCCACCTGGCACTAGGGGAATGGGATTGTTGGTGCAGTGAAGGAGATAGGGAGAGGTGCAGACAACATGGTGAGGTTGTAAAAAGGTTTATTTAAAAATGAAGGAGTCGACCTGGTGCTGGGACAGGGTATGCATGAAGAGGTATTTGTTGGCACAGAAGGAGCAGATGTTTTCCTAGAGGAGATGATATTGTTGGCACATCAGGGAGGAGGAGAGAGGCTTAGGAAGGGTGTCAAGGTGGGAAAAGATGAAGAGGGCCTGGTTGTGGGAGTAGGTAGCTTAGGTATTCAAATCGAAGGTGGAGCAGGAGGAGAGGCAGATCTGCTGAAGGGTGTTGGAAGAGGTGAATGTTCTGAAGGACAATAGTGAGGAAATGGATGATGTCTTTGCTCATATTGGGTGGGTGCAGTGAACTGTTTGGGTGGATGGGCTAATCAGTGAGGCAAATGGGGATGGTAAGCTTGGAGTTTGTGGAAGGAGTTTGGCCTTGCATTTGTGGAAGTAGGTGGAATTGTATTCATTTCAGGTGTTGCAAGAAGGAAGAGAGAAGACGTTGCGACTCTGTTTTAGGAAGTGGGAGGTTTTTCAGTGAGGGGGGGGCGAGGGCAGGTGTAGTAGTTTTGCAGTTTTAGTTGACATGATCATTATAGAGAAGGCTTCATTTACAGCAGTAGAACTGACAAGGAGAACGGAAGGGATGAATGGGGTGGTGACAGTTAAAAATCGGGGTTCGCTGAGCGTGGAGGTGATCAGTAGGGGAAACAGACCTGGTAAGCAGGCTCATCAGGAAGGTAGGGATGGAGTCTGTAGATTCGTCGGGCTGGGCGGATTTCCAGTGTCGGGTGGGCATTCAGTTCTGCCAACACCTCCGCCTCCATGACCTTAGGCCTGTGCTTTACGATCACAGTGGTGACAGTTGGAGGATAACAAGGGGTTTGGGGCTGATTAATAGAGGAGGGGGTAAGGAAACACATGAGAGACACATGGGGCCAACATTTTGGGTTAGTTCCTGGAATAGGTCAGTGTGGAATGAGGGAGAGGGGGACTTGATAAGCATGGACTCGCTGCAGGGATAAGCTGGACAGTGGGGGTATGGGGAACATACCGGCATATTTCTAGTGTGAGGGTCCAGGCATCGAGGAATTTGGGATTGGGAATGGACAGGATGAATGTATGCAGGGCAGGGGCTGGGAATGTGGGAGGAGTGGTGGTGTCCATGGTGGAGGGGGGGGGGGGGCTCGGACAGAAGAGTTGTGGATGGTGGTTTCTTGGGGAGGGAGTGGAGACGAGGTTGTCACTTAGGCATTTGGCGTTTTTTGGCAGAGGTGGCCTGGGAGAAGGGGTGAAAGACTGTTTGGAGTGGGAAGTGATGGGAGTCAGACCCCTTGTGTGAGGTCAAGGCACTTGGAAGTGAAGGTGGGTGCTCCATACTGGCGACTGTGATCTGATGGGCAAAGACACGGTTTGAGGGAGGCAGTGGCAGTTGTAGCAGGGCGAGTGGGTGGGGGGGAAAGTCGACCTGATGGGATGCCGCAGTATGAGTGAGGGCAGGAGCGTGAGTGGGAGTGGGAGCAGAAGGAGGGGCAGGAGAAGGAGGTGGAGCAGGAGCAGCATACGGGTGGGGATATAGTGCAGGGGAGGAGATGGAATGGAAGGAGGCTGTGAGGAGGGGAAGTGGAGCATACAGGGGAAGCCCAAAGGAGGGACTCCAGGAGGTGAGGAGGAGGCTCGTTCATGGATGAGGAGCAAAGTTTGGCATGAAAGACACTTAGGAAAATGGTTTGACAACTGGTATCGAACGATTCAGTGTAATTTTCGGTGTAGTTGGTATAGTTTATGGTAAGTAAAATACATGGAACCATATCCGAAATTCATCTAGCATACTTTGTAGTCATAATGAATCTGTAGCGAGCCTCGCCATTATCCGATGTAATGCCTATCTCCTTATAATCTAATGAAATTCTTTATAAATATTGTATCACGATTTGAGAAGAATATCAGTGTCCTTATCTATGACACTAAAAGAAAGGGTGAGCTTTATTACTCACTATTAAAGGTGTCACTTACTAAAGAAAGGAGTTCAATATGGTCGTTTGCACAATAGCATAAAACGTCTGACAGGTAGTAAAACAAGTTTTAAAACTAACCGAAAATCATTTCTTCCGTTCAACTGCTTTTATTTTATACAAGAATGTTTACTTACAAACTGACTGGCTAAAAAAAAAGTTTTAAGTATAGTGTGGGTAAGACGCTAAATTTAGGGCAGTGTGCCAATTAGTAACTTGTGGGAACTGATCATATATGCATAGCCTATAGACTGACTAGTTCCACAGCACTTCCATTGGAAAAATTGTTCAAATGATCTATAGAACATATAATTAATTGACTAATCTGGAAGGAGATAATATAGTGGCACAGATAGCTGTATTTTTCAAAATTCTTCCTGATGTTTTTGTGACAATAAAGCCATACGTCCTGCAAACAAAATTTCAACCAAGAACGACCATTTGAAATATTCACAGTCATCACGCATTTTCCCTTATTTATTCGATGGCATAGGCCACAGGGCCTCCACTCCACCTTAACTATGAGCTGCCCTCACCGGAACTATTACATACACACAGACAGGGAAGGTGATATTATCATTTGTTAATATCATTATTTGTTCTATATAGAAGACTTCATGAACATAACATGTATAAAAGGCGACCATTCAAATGTAACGCTCGCAAGATGGTAGACCTTGAGCGTGGGTTCAGTCAACATAAGTATATGGCTGCAGTTTAATGGGAAACCTGTATATTCACGCGTGAATCCAGTTTCAGCTTACAAAGTGGCAGCAGATGTGTTTTAACATGGCACGACCATCTAACACGCTATCATGCATCAAACACCATTGAAATGGAAGAAGTCATATCTTGTAGTTGCCTCTTGGACGGACATGTTTAACATCAAACCATTCAGTAAACTGAGTAATCATTACTTTATCCTTGCTGAATCCAGTGTGCCATCAGCATCTGCTAAAGTTATTAAAAGGCTATGTTTGTAAGGATAATTGACCATTTTATACCACATACATTGCTATCAAATGTAGATTTCGGCTTTAGAAGTGGTTTAACAACTGAAACTACTATATTCTGTTTTCTCTGAGGTACTGGATGGATTAAACAAAAGGTTTCAAGTGCTAGGCATATTTTTTATTTAACTAAGGCGTTTGATAATGTTGATCACAAAATATTGCTTCAGAAGTTCGACCATTATGGAATACAGGGAGCAGTTCACAATTGATTCCCCTCTTACTTTAACAATAGTCAGTAAAAGGCCATTATTCACAGTATTGAGAATGGCTGTGATATGGGGTCTGAGTAGTGCATGGTCAAATGGAGGGGGAGGGGGAGGGGAGTGCCCCAGGGATCAGTGTTGGACCACTCCTGTTCATTATTTATACAAACGATATGCCTTCCGGTATTAAAAATAATTGTAAAATATTTCTATTTGCTGATGACACTACCATGGTAGTAAAGGATGTTGTGTGCAACATTGGCTCCGTTTCAAACAATGCAGTTCATGGCTTGTAGAAAATAAACTGAAGCTAAATCAGTGTAAGACTCAGTTTTTAGTTTCTAACACAGAATTCAACCAAACTGGATGTTTTAATTTCACAGAATGGGCATGTCATTAGGGAAACTGAACAGTTTAAATTTCTAGGTGTTCAGTTAGACAGTAAACTGTCATGGAAAACCCATGTTCAGGATCTTGTTCAAAGACTTAATGCTGCCATTTTTACTATTCGAGCGATATCTGAAGTAAGTGATCATTCGACACAAAAATTAGTCTACTTTGCTTATTTTCATTAGCTTATATCGTGTAGTATTATATTCTGGGGCAACTCTTCCAATTCCCAAAGGATATTTTGGCTCATAATTGGGCAGTTCGGGCAATAAGTCGTGTAAGTTCGCAAACCTCTTGTCGAACGCTGTTCACTAGTTGGGTATTCTGACTGTCGTTTCTTGTTAACAATATCAGCTTATCCCTAAGAATCAGCAACTTTCACTCAGATAATACTAGGCAGAAATCCAAACAGCAGTTTTATTTCACTTCCCTGACACATGTTTAGAAAGATGTGCAGTATACTGCTGCATCCATTTTCAAGAAGCTACCACAAGAATACAAAAATCTTAGCAGTAACCCACGCGCTTTCAAATCGAAACTGAAGAGTTTTCTCATGTATCACTCCTTCTATTCTGTCGAGGAGTTACTTCAAAAATTAAGCTGATTCCTATGTTATATTGTTGATTGCGTTTACTTAAACTTATAACTTGTCTTTTTTGGGTTCATAAACATCTTATTTTATCTGTTATTACTTTCATGTTGTAATTTCATATACCGACACATTCCATGACCTTGGAGATTTGCTCCTCAATTTGGTCCTACGGAACTAGAAGTATAAAATATATAAATGAAATCAAATCCAGTGCTTTTAGATTAGTATCCGATCTGAACCGGAACAATGCCTTACAAACATTACACAGATTGTAAAAGTCATGGGATACCTGCTGATATCGGTCAGGTCTCGTTTTTCCCGTCACAGTGCAGCAACTCGACGCGATTTGGACTCAACAAGTCTTGGAAAGTCCCTACAGAGGTACTGAGCCATTCTGCTTCTATAGTCGTCCATAACTGCGAAGTGTTGCCGCTACAAGATGTGCACAAATTGGCCTCTCGATTATGTCCCAAAAAAGATCGACGGGAGCCATGTCGGGCGATCTGGGTGAGCGATCTAGGTGGCCAAATCATTCACTCCAATTGCCCAGAATATTCTTAAGGTCAATGGCGAACAACTGTGACCTGGCGGCCTGGCACACTGTCGTCTGTAAGAAAGCCATCGTTGTTTTGGGGAGATGAAGTTAATGAATGACTGCTAATGGTCTCCAAGTAGCCGAGCATAAACATTTCTAGTCAATGACCGGTTCAGTTGAACCAGTGGACCCAGAAAATTCCATGTAATCACAGCCAACTCCATTGCAGAGCCACCTGAAGTTTTTAGAGTGCCTTGTTGACAAGCACAAAGCACGCTAATTCCCATCCTGCGGCCATAACCAAGTCGGGAACCTATCCACATAAATCACATGTGTACAAATGAGAGCTCCACCAATGCAATTTTATCAACATATCACTATCCCATGACTTCTGTCACCTCAGTGTATGTTGTCCAGAACCTAGATTTTAGACAGTCATTCTTCTTCTTCTTTCTTCGTTTGTGTCATCTAAGTACCACGCACCAATTTAAATGCTTCCTTCTTTGTTGTTCTTTCTTTTTCCTCCAGTATTCTTTCATCTTTTTACTATGTATCCTTTTTCTCTCCTCGGACCATTTTGACCCTGTCTTCTTCTCCCTCCTGCCTTGGAATTCTGCCATTTTTAGCACTTCCCTCTTGAAACTCTCTCTTTCTATTGCATCTTTTTCACTTATGTTGTTTCTTTCCAAATCTTCCCTAACTTCTTGAATCCAGGCTATTGTTGACTTCCTGTCCCAAAGATATTTACTAAACTGTTTGGTTAACCTGTTGCTGTTCATTCTGTATAAGTGTCCAGGAAATAACAGTTGCCTTTTTCGTATGTTTCATATATGTTTTCTATGTTGCGATAAACTTCTTCATTGCTTCTTAATTTCCGTACCTCTGTATTTTTGTTGGTCTAAGTATTTTTCGAAGGATTTTCCTTTCTAGAACTTCAAGTTTGTGTAACTTGTAGTTCACTATTAAACATTCACTTGCATAAAGACATTCTGGTTTTACTACTGTGTTGTAGTGCTGTATCTTCAAATTTTTAGACAGACACCTTTTGTTGTAGACATTCCTAGTTATTCCATAAGATCTCTCCATTTTATGTACTCTTTCTTCTATAGCGAATTTTTCTAAGCCATTTTCTTGGATAATTTCTCCCAAACATTTAAATTTATTTACCCTCTTTATCTGGCCAATGTCTGTTGCTAGAGATTCTGGAGCATTTTTTATATTTGTCATAAATTTGGTTTTTTCTACAGATATTCTTAAACGTGCTTTGTTGAGGATTGATTTGTATTCCAGCATTTGTTAGATTTTCAGAAAGAATGGCAAAATCATACGCAAATCCTAAACAATGAATTTCAATACCTTTGTCTTCAGTTCCCAGTCTGATTGGTGATAGCTTCTCTTCTTTTAGTTCTTGTTTCCATTCTCTTACTATTTTCTCTACTACGCAGTTGAAGAGGAGTGGAGACAGGCCATCACCTTGCCTTACACCTGTTTTTATGTTGACTGCCTTCAATATTTCACCCTGAAACTTTACTTTTGATTTGGTGTCTGTGAGCGTTTCACGAATAAGGTTTGCCAATTTAGATTCGATGCCAAATTTTCTGATCACTTTATCTAGTGTTTCACTATCAACTGAGTCAAATGTATTTTTAAAATCTATAAATGTTACAACTATATCTTTGTAGTTTGTAAGTCTGTGACGAATTATGGACTTGAGGTTGAAAATCTGTTCTGAGCAAGATCTGCCCTTTCTAAATCCACTCTGATACTCTCCCAATTGGCTATCAAATGTTGATTCTACCTTGTTTATCAGTATTGTTGAAAATAATTTACAACCCATTGGCAACAAAGATATACCTCTGTAGTTATTTACATTTTGCTTATCACCTTTCTTGTGCAACGGATGGATGAGAGCCACTTTCCAGTCTTCTGGTATCTTTTCAGTTTCCCATATTTCTTCAAACATGAGCTGAAGGTTAGTTATAATTTTTGGTTGAGACCATTTGATAAGTTCAGCTGTAATTGAGTCTTCTCCACTGGGTCTGTTGTTTTTCAGGGTATTTATTGCTTTTTTAATTTCTTCAGTTGTAGGTGGTGGATCTGCTTCGGTATTTTCATGGATATCAGGAAATTCTAGACGATCATTATTATTATTATTATTATTATGAAAAAGCTGCGCTACACTGGCTATACTCTTCATATTGGACAGCAAATATTCATAGTACACAACATTTCAATATCATTGATGCCCGTCCACAGGAAAGCAGAGAAAATCGATTGCTGGAGGCCCTTTCTTGGACAGCAGCATCCGTTTCGTAAGCGGTTTACCTGATGAGAGGTGTTTCCTGCAGTCTGTGGCCTCCAGACGTTTGTGATCGGCTGCTGTCAGCCTCCAGACGGGAGCAACGCCTTGCGTAACTGAACTCGCGCGGAGTAAACACGTGGATCAGCCCGCAGAGAGCTGCCTGTTAAATGCTGTATGGGCGGGTGCTCTTCCGACGTTGCAGACACAACTGCTTCTTCTCCAGTATTCCATGCAGCCTTCTGGGAGGACTTGTTTATCTCACTTTGGAATTCGCACTCTTTAAAGTTCAACGTGTCGCTTACGTTTTCGCTACTGTCGTAATCACAAGCGAGGGAAGTCTAATGTAGGCAACGAGTGGCTAGAGGCACTGTGTGCATACGTATTTCTCGTATATGTGTCTGTACTGCTGTGCAGGTATTCTCAGTGCAATTGGCGCAAAGATAGTAGCCATAATATGTCGAACTACTTACCGTGTAATGAACAGTGGATACTTGGGCAGGGTCCAGCAAACAATCTTAATCAAAATCTGTATGTTTATAAAGTTCGGGCTCATCCTCTATGAATTTCATTCCTGTTAGCGCATTTTATATTTAAATTAAAATTCACTGTCATAATCTTCTCATACTTACTTATACATTCTGTTCCATTTGCTCTGGAAATACTCTGACTTTACAGTCTTTAATGGTGGAACACCACACTGAATTACATTGATACCACATTTGTAAGTTCGCATAACTAAGTGTCAATTGTGAACGACGTAATTCGGTGCTGTCATCACAGTCGTAAAGTCCGTAATTTCGACTCCGAAAATTTAGTGTGAATATTGATTTCAGTCTTTCTCTGCAACTCGTTTGATAGATAATAAGCGTAGACGAGCTCGGAATACGTTTATCTGCGTTTACGACTCTTTTACCGAATGTTAGCTAGGAGCCAGAATTGAGAAAAGGACTAAATAAAAATTTTGTGCCACTCTTTTGATCTTCCTCTCATTACATCCTGCCACGTTAATCATTAAATGCATGCACGTCTTTCATCTGCTGTGACATGTAACGACACTTCTTCGACCAATGGGCACGACTTGTCTACCATATTGAGTAAATTTCTTCTTTGTTCGAAATGCATTGAATATGTCGTGAAGAACAGTCACACAAACTGAATATGCGACTGCCAAAGGTGATTTATACCGCTATTTGAGAGGCAATATTCCTAAGAGTGTCTCTTCCTTACACCTTTGTAATCCTTCTTCGAAAATAAAGAAAAATCAAACTGAAGATAGCTACGTTCAAAGTTCCGTTCTTCAGTTGCCGAGACAAGATAATAATTCAGTTTCCTCATGAACAAGCATCTCAGTACTGCCTTCATCACCAGACACACATTGAGCTTGTTTGCGACATAAAGCAGTATTTCTCTTTTCTCTGAACAATTTCATTGTTTCCGAACTTCCGATCATACTCTCAAAGTGTGAAGTCTGCAACCCTCTGCCAGCGACAGATAAGACGGTAACTGCGTGAGACAGTTCGCAAACGGTACCTACGTACACTGGGAGTTCGCAAGATTGCTGTATTGATCAACTACTAGCAGCTTGTCGTCAACATTATCAGTGTTAATGTTCATAGATGGGCAGGAAGGTCGGGTATTATACAGTCACTGAGAAATCACTGCTATCACTCACAAATGTTAAATACCTACGTAGCTGTTTAACCTTAGGATGCATATACAGGGACTCCGAGGTCCTTGTATGTCTTTATTTTTAAAAAAATTCTGTAATTTTTTGTTTGATTTCAAACTGCTTTCCAGTACTCTTTCACTAACACTGTGACATTCCTCCTATCAAGTCTGAACGAAATACCTTTTTAAGTTTTTGTATAATTTAATACGTTTACCCATGCATAATCAGGGCTTCAGAAGCCCCCACACATTTATAAATGTTCTTTAGCCTATATTGCCTTCAACATTTGTTTGGGAGCAGTTATTAATCCAACAATAACTGTGGTGGTATTTCGAGCAATAGGAGTGCCAACAGCAGCAGTAGCTGCAGTAGTAATAGTACAACTAAAAATAATACACAAGATTTTTACATACTGGCGATGTCGGTGTATTATTGGTCTTTTTGCTATCAAATGTTTTATTATTGCATAGTATTGTTATCCTGTGCAGATCTTGTCAGCCTCATTGTTACTGTAGTTTGTTTGTTGCTGCAAGGCCCATATTGTTACGAGTATGACTCGTTTAGTGCTGCACAAGGTGCTGTTCGAGAGACGCGCCTTTCGCTATGGCCTCGACACGCAAAGCAAGAGAGTCAGTACGTGCAACTGCAGCTAATTTTGAAAGTGTTGTGGCTCAGTGGTTTGAAGAAGATGATTCTTGCGAGGAAGGAAATATTTTTGAAGATGCAAGTAGTGAAGAGTCAGCCAATGAACCTGCAGATGTGAATATTGAGGCAGATGACAGTTCTTCCGATAATATTACTTCATCAGAGTCTGGAAATGAAGAACCAGCAGAAAAAGGTATAGAAGACCACACATACATTAGTCGGAATGGAACGATTTGGAAATTAGATCCCCCAGCAACTTTTCGTTCGCCTGTCCATAATATCGTAAAGAAGACACCTGGTCCAGCCCGTGGTTTGAAAACCTGTAAACCTAAGGACGCCTGGGACTATTTCATCTCCAAGGAAATACTAGAGGAAATCATCAACTGCACAAATATTGAAAGCAGAAGAGTGGCTGCTTTACGTGGTAAAACGTGGAAAAACGTTTCGCTTGCTGAAATGGAGGGTTTTCTTGGTCTTTTACTGCTTTCTGGTGTTGAGAAGAGTTGGGATGCCCTTTTAGAGAATTATTCTTGGATGAAAAGGCAAATCCTACATATAAGGCCACCATGTCAGTAAATAGATTCGAGGATATAAGGAGAATGATAAGATTTGATGACAGGCGTACCTGTGAAGCTCTATCTGCAGATGACAAACTTGCAGCTGTTCGCTGTGTATGGGAACTATTTCTTGACAAGTGTTGAAATAGAATGATTCCCAATGATTCACTCACAGTTGAAGAACAGCTAGTCCCATTCCATTGTAGATGCAGCTTCACCGAGTATATGCCCTCTAAACCAGCCAAGTATGGCATAAAAATATTTTGGTTATGTGATGCTGCATCTGCATATGCTTTAGACGGAATTGCTTACGCGGGAAGGAAGCCCCATGTACCTATTCAGAAAAAACTTGGATTGAATGTGGTGAAAGATCTTGTTAAAAGCATTGAAGGATTATAAAAAAATATTACTGTTGACAACTTCTTTACTAGTGTGCAGCTGGCAGAAGAGATGCTTCAGAAGCAAATTACAGTGGTGGGAACAATCAAACAAAATAAACCAGAAATTCCTAGTGAGATGAAACCACCTGCCTCAAGAGCGATTCATTCCGCTTTGTTTGCATTTAGAGGTGACATTACAATGGTGAGTTATGTTCCCAAAAAGAAAAAGTCTGTAGTTCTCATTAGCACAATGCATCACGACTAAAACATTGATGAAACTCATGCAAAAAAGAAACCAGATATAATAAAGTTCTATAACTCTACGAAGGGTGGAGTAGATCAAATGGACCAGAAAATTCGTTATTACACTTGCAAGACACAAAAAAGAAGATGACCATTCGCATTATGGATGAATATGATGGACGTCGCAGCAATAAACAGTGAAATTTTATTTTCCGCCTAACATCTGACATACCATAGCGGAAGAAGTGATAAAAGGCGTTTTTTCCTAAGAGATTTAGAAGAGGAAATGGTTGGACCACTAATGGAACTTCGTATTCAGATCCCTAATCTTCCGAAGAAAATCGTTGATGCCATGCAAAGATGTGGTGTTCAAAAAGATGTCATATTGCCGAACCAACTATCTGTTTCAGGAAAAAGAAGAAGATGCAATTATTGTCGATATAACAAACACAGTAAAAGTGCTATGACATGCATTAAGTGTAAAACCAACATTTGTAAGGAACATAGTGGCGTTCTTTGTGCTTCTTGTTTGTCACATGTTGAAAACTAAGAAAAATGCAATTTTATGTGAACAATGAATAATAACTTTTTGTCAAAATATTGCCTATATACGTAATATTGTGA